>NC_089250.1:204317986-204548716 GCF_963930625.1 Muntiacus reevesi
CAAACATAAACAAACAAAGGTGCTTATTCACTGTGTCAAAAAAATTATATGAAGACACAGGTCACTAAGAATTACTAAAAGTCAAGAGAAAAGGTACTTTACC
This sequence comes from Muntiacus reevesi, assembly GCF_963930625.1. NCBI lineage: Eukaryota > Metazoa > Chordata > Mammalia > Artiodactyla > Cervidae > Muntiacus > Muntiacus reevesi. The sequence continues at coordinate 204,318,090 of NC_089250.1, forward strand.
ACCTAGAAGGAATGGAAGAGGTGGCACCCGAACTAGGTCCTGGAAAGCAATGTTTCCCAGTGTGAGAGGACAAGGAAAGAGCCTTAATGGTTTTGACACCTCCATTTCTAGTTATTTTTCTTTAATAATTAAAAATCAGACCACAGACAGAATTCAGCTGATAACAATATCTTTTTTCTTTCCACCTTATTAACTTTTCCAATTATTTCCTATTTTATAACAAGTAATGTGATTTTCCCACTTGTGACACAGATATGAAACTATATTCTTATGGATATAGACTCTTTTCCTTCATCTTTAAAAATGACTTTTATTCTGAAACAAGACTCTGAAGTGGTAATATATATATATTCTTAAGCACGGGTGTATGACAAAAATAACGAAGGTGGCATGTATGACGTTAGTCTGAGGAACAAATTTCAATATTTCCAAGGGAGAAAATCTCTCATTTGCAGAGATGGGAGAAGAGCATTTAAATGGAGATAAAACAGCAGGAGCGGGATTCTCTGGTGGTTCAGAGGTAAAGAATCCGCCCGCTAACGCAGGAGATGCAGGTTCCATCCCTGGGGTGGGAAGATCCCTGGAGAAGGAAATGGCAACCCACTCCAGTATTCCTGCCTGGAGAATCCCATGGACAAGAGGAGCCCAGTGTGCTACAGTCCATGGGGTGGCAAAGAGAGTCCCGACAGGACTTAGCGACTAAACAACAACAGGAAAATACTAATAGATGTTTAAGGACCTCAGAATCACATCAAGGAACTCCCAAACATCAAGCAAGTAATTATTAGGGGTTTCTTACTGATGCAACAGATTTAGCCAGTGGGAAATCTCTTCTCGTGACTCTATCCTTTGCCTGGTGGGAGGATTCCCACAATTCACAGCATCCTAAGCGTTACGATCTCCGCCTCCCCCCCAAAACACGGTTTCAGACCCTTAAACTCTCAACATCCTTAGAACCCGCTCTCACCGCCCCCACTTCCATTCCCCTTTCCTCTCGCGTATACGCGGCCTTCCACACCCTGCTGAACCCTGCAAGCTCCGCCCCGCCTACCCAGAGTGGTCCCCATGGCCTAGGCCCTCACTCACTGTTTGCCGTAGTTACCCCCGACAGGTTTGGTGACGAGCTCCTCCCCGGACAGGGACGACTCAGACTCGCTGTCCGAACCCGTGGTAAAAAACCGCGACATGGCGACGGCGCTGAGCGGCTTCGGCCGGACCTGTGGGAGAGACCCAAAGTCACGGGCTCCGAGAAGGGGACGAGGCCGCCATCTCCAGACCCCCACCCTTACCGTCCCCACACATACGCTAACCCTGCTCCCCTTTTCCAAAGCACGAGGCCCACGAAGGACGCACCAGCTGAGCTCCCAAGTCACACTGCTTAACCTAAGCAGCGGAAACGCGGCGAGAAGGCGGGACTTTGCGTCACTTCCGGGAGTCGCCGACGGAATATACTGTGTAACTACAACTCCCAGTGGCCCTTGCGCCACGCAGGCCCTGAAGTAATTTTGGCCAAACACGCGTTCTAGACATTCCCGGATCCTACAGCGCTTCAGTAAGTACAGTCGCTCAGTCGTCTCCGACTGTTTGCGACCCCAGGGACTGCGGCACGCCAGGCTTCCCTGTCCATCACCAACTCCCGGAGCTTGCTCATACTCATGTCCATCGAGTAGGTGATGTCATCCAACCATCTAATCCTCTGTTGTCCCCTTCTCCTCCTGCCTTCTATCTTTCCCAGCATCAGGGTCTTTTCCAGTGAGTCAGTTCTTCGCATCAGGTGGCCAAAGTATTGGAGCTTCAGCTTCAGCATCAATCCTTCCAATGAATATTAGGACTGACTGATTTCCTTTAGAAAATCAGTTGGTTGGATCTCCTTGCTGTCCAAGGGACTCTCAAGAGCCTTCTCCAACACCAGAGACCAAAAGTATCTATTCTTCAGCATTCAGCTTTCTTTATGGTCCAACTCTCACATCCATACATGACTACTAGAAAAACCATAGCTTTGACTAGATGGACCTTTGTCAGCAAACTAATGTCTCTGCTTTTTAGTATGCTGCCTAGGTTGGTCATAGTTTTTCTTCCAAGGAGCGAGTATCTTTTAATTTCGTAGCTGCAGTCACCAACTGCAGTGATTTTGGAGCCCAAGAAAATAAAGTCTGTCATTGTTGCCATTGTTTCCCCATCACACCCAGCACCTATGGAATTAGAAGCACAGGGTCAGGAGTTTACTTTTTAAAGCGCCAATGTGATGCTGATGACCTGCAAGGTTTGTTTGGTGGTTTGTTTTTTTTTTTAACTTCTTTTAAGCTTTATTGAGATATGATCATCAAATAAATAATTCTGTCTTTAAGGTACACAACTTGATATTTTGATCTACATTGTGAGAGGATTGAGAGGATTACAGTCAAGCTAATTAAGGTATCCATTACCTCAACTGCAAGGTTTTAGAGCCAGGCTTAGACCAAACTTCAGATTGGACTTTTTAATTCTAATCTCAGCTCCCTCACTCATTAGTGTGTGAATCTAGGCAGATTTCCTACCCTCTCTGTGGTTCAAGCACCCCAACTAAGGACCATAATAGAACCTCCTTCATAGAGTGTTCCGAGGAGCACATGCACATGCTAAGTCACTGCAGTCACCTCAAACTATTTGCGACCCTATGGACTGTAGCTCATCAGGCTCCTCTGTCCCAGGGGTTCTCCAGGCAAGAGTGCTGGAGTGGGTTGCCATGCCCTCCTCCAGGGGATCTTCCCAACCCAAGATTTGAACCCGAGTCTCTTATGTCTCCTGCATTGGCAGGAAAGTTCTTTACCACTAGCACCACCTGGGAAGCCCTAAAAGTAAATGGTAACGCACTCCAGTATCCTTACCTGGAAAATTCTATGGACAGAGGAGCCTGATGGGCTATAGTCCATGGGGTCGCAAAGAGTCTGACATGACTGAACACATAGGGTGTTTTGAGAATTAAGTGACAGTGTATGTGAAGTGCCTTGTACAACATAAGCATAATTATTACCTAATATTCTTTCATTAGTCCACAAATCCTTATGTAACTGTCTTACATTTTTAAAAGGTGGGTTTCATTCATTCAGCATTTTCTGTGTGTCTGGTACTGTTAAGCACTGGGGGTACAGTGTTCCCTTGAAAGAAAAGTGGGATTTAGCAGATCATGGGGAAAGGAGGGAATCCATCATTCCCCTGTCAATGGTTATTCGGCAAGACTGGGAGCTGACTGTGGCTCAGATCATGAACTCCTTATTGCAAAATTCAGACTTAAATTGAAGAAAGTAGAGAAAACCACTAGACTGTTCAGGTATGACCTAAATCAACTCCCTTACGATTAAACAGTGGAAGTGACAAATAGATTCAAGGGATTAGATAGAGTGCCTGATAGAACTATGGACAGAGGTTCATGACATTGTACAGGAGGCAGTGATCAAGACCATCCCCGGGAAAAAGAAATGCCAAAAGGCAAAATGGTTGTCTGAGGAGGCCTTACAAATAGCTGAGAAAAGAAGAGAAGCTAAAGACAAAGGAGAAAAGAAAAGATACACCCATCTGAATGCAGAGTTCCAAAGAATAGCAAGGAGAGATAAGAAAGCCTTCCTCGGTGATCAATGCAAAGAAATAGAGGAAAACAATAGAATGGGAAAGACTAGAGATCTCTTCAAGAAAATTATAGCTACCAAGGGAACATTTCATGCAAAGATGGGCACAATAAAGGACAGAAATGATATGGACCTAACAGAAGCAGAAGATGTTAAGAAGAGGTGGCAAGAATACACAGAACTATACAAAAAAGATCTTCATGACCCAGATAACCACGATGGTAAAATCACTCACCTAGAGCCAGACATCTTGGAGCGTTGGAGTGTGTTGTTGGAGTGTGAAGTCAAGTGGACCTTAGGAAGCATCACTACAAATAAAGCTAGTGGAGGTGATGGAATTCCAGCTGAGCTATTTCAAATCCTAGAAGATTATACTGTGAAAGTGCTGCACTCAATATGCCAGCAAATTTGGAAAACTCAGCAGTGGCCACAGGACTGGAAAAGGTCAGTTTTCATTCCAGTCTCAAAGAAAGGCAATGCCAAAGAATGTTCAAACTACCACACAATTGTACTCATCTCACATGCTAGCAAAGTAATGCTCAAAATTATCCAAGTTAGGCTTCAACAGTACATGAACTGAGAACTTCCAGACATCAAGCTGGATTTAGAAAAGGCAGAGGAACCAGAGATCAAATTGCCAACGTCCACTGGATCATTGAAAAAGCAAGAGAGTTCCATAAAAATATCTACTTCTGTTTTAGTGACTATGCCAAAGCCTTTGACTGTGTGGATCACAACAAACTGTGGAAAATTCTTTAAGAGATGGGAATACTAGACCACCTTACCTGCCTCCTGAGAAATCTGTATGCAGGTCAAGAAGCAACAGTTAGAACTGGACATGGAACAACAGACTGGTTCCAAATTGGGAAAGGAATACGTCAAGGCTGTATATTGTCACCCTGTTTATTTAACTTATATGCAGAGTACATCATGAGAAATGCTGGGCTGGATGAAGCACAGGCTGGAATCAAGATTGCTGGGAGAAATATCAATAACCTCAGATACACAGATGACACCACCCTTATGGCAGAAAGCAAAGAGGAACTAAAGAACCTCTTGATGAAAGTGAAAGAGGAGAGTGAAAAAGCTGGCTTAAAATTCAACATTAAAAAAACGAAGATCATGGCATCTGGTCCCATCACTTCATGGCAAATAGATGGTGAAAAAATGAAAACAGTGACAGACTTTATTTCCTTGGGCTCCAAAATCACTGCAGTTGGTGACTGCAGCTATGAAATTAAAAGATGCTCACTCCTTGGAAGAAAAGCTATGACCAACCTAGACAGCATATTAAAAAACAGAGACATTACTTTGCTGACAAAGGTCCATCTAGTCAAAGCTATGGTTTTTCTAGTAGTCATGTATGGATGTGAGAGTTGGACCATAAAGAAAGCTGAATGCTGAAGAATAGATGCTTTTGGTCTCTGGTGTTGGAGAAGACTCTTGAGAGTCCCTTGGACAGCAAGGAGATCCAACCAGTCAATTCTAAAGGAAATCAGTCAGTCCTAATATTCATTGGAAGGATTGATCCTGAAGCTGAAGCTCCAATACTTTGGCCACCTGATGCGAAGAACTGACTCACTGGAAAAGACCCTGATGCTGGGAAAGACTGAAGGCAGGAGGAGAAGGGGACAACAGAGGACAAGATGGTTAGACAGCATCACCGACTCAATGGACATGAATTTAAACAAGCTCCGGGAGTTGGTGATGAACAGGGAAGCCTGGTGTGCTGCGGTCTATGGGATCGCAAAGAGTTGAACATGACGGAGTCACTGAACGGAACTGGGGAAAGGAGGAGGTCACTTTAGGTAGAGGAAATAGCCTGAACAAAATCCTAGAGACAGAGCAGTTCAGAGCACATTCAACAGCTGGTGTATTGGGGTTAGAATGTGGCAGGGCCTTTCCACACATCCTGGCCTGTTACCTCTGTTCCTCTTCCACCTTCTCCCTTTTCCTTTCTGTCTCTCTTTCTCTCTTCTTTTTTCTCTCCCTCCCTCTCTCTCCACAGATCTCAAACCTCTTCACCTCCAAAAACAGAAAGGGAATACACTGAAATTGCCAAGGGAGCTTGAATAAAGGGTAAAGGAGGCTGAGTGATTTGAAGATCACTGTCACTGAAGATGAAGAAATGCAAATTCAGACTAAAGTAAAGCTACTGATTTTAGAGTGGTTTCTCGTTACTCCCAAGACCCTGATCATGTGCAAAGAAAAAAAAAATCATATCCAAACTCTTTATTTTTTACTCATCCTTTACTAAGTCATTATGAAAATTTTCAATTTAACAGGGAGGGGGCTTTTTAGTAGAATTTTTATTGACCTGTAGCACAGATTCAGATGAGTGACAAATCATAAGTGCACAGCTTGATGCGTTTCCACGAAGCAAACACACCTGTATGCCCACATCAAGAAAAAGAAGATCAGAATCCCTCCCCCCCCCCACTCCCTTCTCGTAAACTCCCTCCTGTCACGACTGAGTACGCTTAAGTTTTTTTGTGTGTGAAATATTTAAAACATAGAGATAAGAATAAAGATTATTTTAATGAACATCTATGTACCCACAATCCACTAAGCACTGTCAAAACTTAATAAGATACCACATACCACATATTGCTGTGGCTCATTTATATTTTTAAAGAAAAAATACATTTGGGACATCCTAGTTAAATGAACAAGGTTCACTGGACATTCACAAATTTCTTTTAAAGCATCTACCATTCCAGGACCTTTTACAGAATCATCTCTCTTTATTTGAAAGTACTACTCGTATATGATTACAAAATGTAGATGATACAAAAGAATATGTGCTCCATCATGTCCAACTCTTTGTAGCCCCGTGGACTGTAGCCCACCTGACTCCTCTACCCATGGACTTTTCCAGGCAAGAATTCTGGGGTGGGTTGCTACTTCCTACTCCAGGGGATCTTCCCAACCCAGGAATTAAACCCGCGTCTTCTGTGTTTTCTGCATTGGCAGGCGGATTCTTTACCACTGCACCACCTGGGAAGCCCTACAAAAGAATATACAGAGGGAAAAAAAATCTCTTTCTTACCCCAATTTCCAGTTCCTTAACTTCTTTCCCTGGCAGCAAATATAATGATCAGTTTACAGTGTAATCTTCCAGATATCTCTCTCTATATATAGATATAGATACATAAAATGATACAGATATATGGGTGTATGTAAATGTATAAGGATTATGTAAAGATATATGGGTGTATGTATATGTATAAGGATTATGTAAAGATCTGTCTCTTGGATGTCTACATGTGATACTGGATATCTGTCTCTGTTTATATATCCTTATCAATAAAAGCTTTATACATGAGCATGCATTTATCTGGGCTTCCCAGGTGGCTCAGATGGTAAAGAACCTGCCTACAATGTGGGGGACCTGGGTTTGATCCCTGGGTTGGGAAGATCCCCTGGAAACGGGAACAGCTACCCAAACCAGTATTCTTGCCTAGAGAATTCCATGGACAGAGGAACCTGGTGGGCTACAGTCTATGGGGTCGCATATCTATGTCCTTTTACATATCTATGCCTAAGTATAGAGAAAGGTTGATAGATCTGTTGATAATTTATCTATCTATAATCATCTGTCTGTCTACCTAGAGAGAGACATGGAGTGTGTATGTGTATATGTGTGTATATGTATATCCCACCCCTTTTCTTACACAAGTCCTGTCATACTTTATGTTCTCTTCTGCATCTTATTTAATTGTTCATATATATTGCAGCACATTCTATGATGCTTATGAATCTCTCGTTCTTTTTTAAAATTTTTATTTAATTCAAGTATAGTTGACTTACAATGTTTCAGGTGTCCAGCCAAGCGGTTCAGTTATATATGCAACTATGTAGTCTTTCAGATTCCTTTCGACTATAGATTATTGCAAGACATTGAACATAGACCCCTGTGTTATATGGTAGGTCCTGGTTGTTTCTCTATATACAGTAGTGCATATCTGTTAATTCCAGATTCCAAATTTATCCCTCCCTCCTGCTTATTCTTTTTAATGGCAGACTATCGTACCACTGAAAGCAATGGCAACTCACTCCAGTATCCTTGCCTGGAGAATCCCATGGACAGGGGAGCCTCATGGCTACAGTCCATCGGGTCACAGAGTTGGACACGCCTTAGTGACTGAAGAAGGAGATTTTTTTTTTTAAGTCTTTACTGAATTTGTTACAATACCGCTTCTCATTTGTGATTTGGCTTTTTGGCCACAAGGCATATGGGATCCTAGATCCCCAACCAGGGATGGAACCTGCACCCCCTGAGGGGAAGGCAAAGTCTCAACAACTGGATGGCCAGGGAAGTCCCAGGCGAGTGTGATCATCCCAACTTTTTTTTTTCCACATCACATGGCTTGTGTGGTCTTAGTTCCCCAACCAGAGACCGAGCCCACACTCCCTACAGTGGAAGAGTGGCACCCTAACCACTGGACCACCAGGGAACCCCCCATTCGAACTTTAGAGAAGAGGCTATTGAGGTCCTAAGAGGCCGAGTAACTTGCCCAGGATCACACTGCTAGCCTATATTTTAACTCAAATATTATTTCACAGTCATTTGAACTATTGGGAGGTTGGCTGTTTTAGAGCTAGATCCTAACAATTTTTGAGTTGTTGCCACAACTTGGTCTTGTGAGTAAGATGGATGGGAATGAGGGCAGCAGAATAAAAAACCCAAGAATGTCTTCCTTGAGTGTAACTAGTTTCCTTAAGTGGAGCCAAGCTAAACGTGAATGTTTTTAATGGATGAATTTCATTAATGCCTAGGTGGTTTTTTTTGTTTGTTTGGTTTTTTTTTTTTTTTTTTGCAGTCTTTGATGGTTTCAGAACAAGAAGCACACCCTGGAGGAACTTTGAGCAGTCTGGAATCTCCCATCCATTGTGGGTATCACATGGCCCTTAGTAAACTGCTTCTCTCTCAGTGCCTGTAATAATGCAACCAGTAAGCAGAAAGATGATAATCTTTACTGGCACTTGAATCGCAATTTCAAATGGATAAAAGCATTCGAAACTCATAACAAACTTGTAGATAGGCAGGAAAAACTGCTTTTACTAACCTCATTTTACAGATGAGAAAAACCAAGACTCTGAAAGGGCAGGTAATGGTTAAGCTAGTGACAGAGTGAGGTCTTGAAAACTAGGTCCCTTAATTTAGAGGCCTCAGAAGACTCTTCTGAACATATTGTCTTATTTTCTAATATTGACTACAGTAGAATACATCATGGTTTGGAAGAGGGGTAGACTGGGGGGAGGCAGACAACAGAGGCGGAGGATGGTGTTAAGACTCCTCTCTGGGGCTAGATCCTGGGTACCATGCTTACTCACCCAACTCTGGCCACCGAGGTCTCAACTCTGGCAGATGCAATGCCCCACTTTTAAAACAAATATCTTGAAACATTTTATGAAATGTATAGATAGTATAACCTTCCGACACACACTGTTTTACTTTGTGTGTGTTTTATTTTCCCAAATAGCCACCCAGCTCCTTGAAGTTAGGGATAGTGTCTCTGTGTGTCTTAGTTGCCCCCTCAGTGAATTTCCAATAGCATATGTTCAATAAGGGCTTCCCTGGTGGCTCGAATGGTAAAGAGTCTGCCTGCAACGCGGGAGACCTGGATTCGATCCCTGGTTTGGGAAGAACACCCTGGAGAAGGGCATGGCAACCCACTCCAGTATTCTTGCCTGGAGAATCCTCAAGGACAAAGGAGCCTGACGGGCTATAGTCCACAGGGTCTCAAAGAGTTGGACACAACTGAGCGACTGAGTGTTCAGTAATGTGTTCTTTTCATTATTATTGCTGAAAGACAATGATTATTATCATTAATGAAGACACATACAGCTGAGTGGACCAACTGCTTTGACTTCTACCATGACCTATTAGTTTTGCTTTTTCTTAAGTTTCATGTAAACATAGAATTAGAAGGTATGTTCTCTTTTTGTGTCTAGCTGCTTTCAGAAGCCTATAAGATTCATCCATGTTGTTACATAAACCAGAATTTCCTTCTTTTTTGATTGTTGAATATTCTTCAACTGTGACTACGTCACAATTAATTTGTGATGTATTAATTTGCCTATTGATTTGTGCTGTTTCCAGTCTCAGGCTATTATGAATAGAGCTATTATCAACATTTTGATATGAGTCTTTTCGTGGACATAAATACTTATCCTCTTGGGTCGGATAACTGAGTCATAGAGTGAGCATATATCCAGCTTCAGTAAATACTGCTATGTTCTAAGTGTGTTTATAAAGGAAAAATAGGGGGAAAGTTTCATTAAAAATATGTATTTGGGGACTTCCTTGGTGGTCCAGTGGCTATAATTCAGGGTTCCCAATGCAGGGGCCCTGAGTTCAATCCCTGGTCAGGGAGCTAGATCTCACATGCTGCAACTAAGAGTTTGCAGGCCACAATTAAGACCCAGCACAGCTAAATAAATAATTTTTAAAAAATATGTATTTAAGTATGTAAATGTTGAGACAGTTCCTTAGTAGATACAAAAGAAATAGAAAATTGTACCTATTTGCAGTGACATTGTTTGGATTTATGAAGGCAGAATTATCATATGAACAAATGTTGAATTTCTTCGAATTATCATATGAACAAATGTTGAATTTCTTCCTTCATGTTTGACATTTTGAAATAAGGATGCATATGTATACTTAGTGTTTTTATATATACTTAGAATCACAGTGAATGAGGCAATGGGTATTCCCTTTACTAAGGGGATTTTTCAAACATAGCAACAAGCTCTTGATAAATGTTCAAACAAAACAAAATACAGTCTTCCCTCCATGAACATGATACTTGAGATCCTGGAAAATTCATGTATATTAAAACTAAGCAAGATATCCTCTGGGTTCACATGTAAAATGGAGCTAGATATCTTGAGGGGGGAAACTGAAAAGTCACTCAGGCATAGGAAAATTACTCTTCACACAGGACCATGTTGTACACAGTAGGATAGCTTGGCCCTCAGCTTCTCATAGGCTCTCTGCCCCATTTACGATAGGATTCAAAATCCCACAAACTACCAAAGACCATAGGGGGCAGTACCACCCCACTGACTACCACTGTTCCAGACCTATTCTATAAGAACAACCATCTGTGGTTTATTTAACTTAACTCGTTAGTATTAAATGAAATTAAAATTTCAGTTTCTCAGTCATACTAACCACATTTCAGCTGCTTAAAAGTCACATGTAGCAAAAACTCCGGGAGACAGTGAAGGACAAGGAAGCCTGGCATGCTGCCGTCTATAGGGTCGCAAAGAATTGGACACGACAGAATAACAAAAAAGCAAAATTTACCCACAGAGAAAAGCCCAGATCCACATGGTTTCACTAGCTAACTCTACAAATATTTAAAGAATTAACACGAGTTCCTCATAGACTCTTCCTTCAAAATAGAAGAGGGAATACTTCTCAACTCATACTCTGAGGCCTACATTGACCAGATATTAAAACCAAACAAAAATGACACAAGAAAAGGAAATTACAGACCAATTTCTGTCATGAATGTCGGCATAAAAGTCCTCAGCAAATTACTAGAAAATCTCATACATAAACCATAAACCATAACCAAGTGGGATTTTCTCAGAAATGCAAAGTCAGTTTTGTTTTTTTTTAAGTTATTTTTATCTGGCTGCAGAGGGTCTAAGTTGTGACACATGGGACCTTTAATTATGGCAAACTCTTAGTTGTGGGTTCCAGTTCCCTGATCAGGGATTGAACCCAGGCCCCCTGCATTGGGAGCACGGAGTCTCAGCCACTGGACCACCAGGGAAGTCTCGCAAAGTCAATTTTAATTAAAAACCACATGATCAAAAATAATAATAATAATAAAAAAATAAAAACCACATGATCATCTCAATAAATGAAAAAAAAAAAAGCATTTGACAACATTTTTCACCCTGTCATGATCAAAACACCTAACAGTGTAGGCATAGAAGGGAACTTCTTCAATATAATAAAAGGCAGCCATAAAAAATTCACAGATAATATCATATTTAATGAAAAAAGACTGAAAGCTTTCCCCTAAGATCAGGAACAAGACAAGAGTGTCCACTGTTGTCATTTCTATTCAACGTTGTACTAGAGGTTCTAGCCAGTGCAATTAGATCAGCAAGTGAAACAAAAGGCATTCAGATTAGGAAGGTTTGCGGAGAACATAATCTTGTATATAGAAAATCCTAAGGACTCTACAAAAACCTATTTGAACTAATAAATTCAGCAGGGTTGGAGGGTAAAAAGATCAATGGACAAAAATCAATTGTATTTTTAGACACTTGCAATGAAAAACCCAGAAAGGAAATTAGGACAGTAATTCCATGTACAAAAGCACCAAAAACAGTAAAATATTTAGGCAAAATTTTATCCTTTTTTTTTTTTTTTTGCTGTGCTGGGTCTTCACTGCAGCGGGCAGACGTAGTTGGCCTGCAGCATGTGGGATTCTAGTTCTGAGACCAGGGATCAAACCTGTGTCCCCTGCATTGGAAGGCAGACTCCTTACCACTAGACCACCAGGGACATCCCTAGGCATAAATTTAACAAAAGAGATACAAAATGTGTATGATGAAAGCAAGAAAACGTTGTTGAAAGAAAATAAAGAAGATCAGGCTTCCCTGGTGGCTCAGACTGTAAAGAATCTGCCTGCAACGCAGGAGACCCAGGTTCAATCCCTGGGTCGGGAAGATCCCATGGAGAAGGAAACGGCAACCCACTCCAGTATTCTTGCCTGGAGCATTCCATAGACAGAGGTGCCTGGCAGGCTATAGTCCATTGGGTCGCAAAGAGTCAAACATGACTGAACGACTAACACTTTCATTAATAAACAAGTGAAGGACATCCCATGTTCATGGATCATAAATTAGCCCTTTCATTGATGTGGTTCAGGTTTAACCCTGGATGGGGAACTAAGATCCCACAAGCCACAAAGGGCAGCAGACAAAAGAAAAAAAGTTTTTTTTTTTAAAATTCCACATGTAAATGAAATCCTACAGTATTTGTCTTTTGCTGTCAATCTCATTCACCTAGCGTAATGCCTTCAAGCTTCATCCGTGTAGCTGCAAATGGTAGAATTCGTGTGTGTGTGTATTTTTTTGCCAGAACTTCTTCATTCACTTACCCATCAGTGGATACTTAGGTTGTTTCCATGTCTTGGCTATTGTAAATAACACTGCTATGAACATAGGGGTGCAGGTATCTTTTCTTTTAAAAACTTTTTATTTATTTTCGGTTGCACTTGGTCTTCGTTGCTTTCTCTACTTGCAGTGAGCCAGGCTACTCTTCCTTGAGGTGCACTGGCTCTAGAATGAGTGGGTTCAGTAGTTGTGGCACTCAGGCTTACTTGCTCCACAGCATGTGGAGTCTTTCCAGATCAGGGATTGAACCTGTATCTCCTGCATTGGCAGGCAAATTCTTATCCACTGAGTCAGCAGGGAAGTCCAGATATCTTTTCAAATTGGTGCTTTCATTTCCTTTAGATATATTCCCAGAAGTGGAATTGCTGCATCATATAGTAGTTCTTTTAATTTTCTGAGGATCTTCTTACCGTTTTCCATAGTGGCTGCGCAAATTTACAATCCCACCAATGCCCAAGGGTTCTTTTACTATTCATCCTTGCCAACGTTTGTTATCTCTGGTTTTTTTGAGGATGGCTATTCTAAGAGGTGTGAAGTGACATGTTACTGTGGTTTTGATTTGCATTCCCCTAATGACTAGTGGTTTTTTTGTTTTGTTTTAGCCGCCCCACTCGGCTTGCGGGATTTCAGTTCCCTGACCAGAGTCTGAACTCAGGCCACAGCACTAAAAGCCAGGAATCCTAACCACTAGGCCACCAGGGAACTCCCATGACTAGTGATGTTGAGCATCTTTTCAAGTACCTGTTGACCTGTTAACCTTTCATTATTCTTTGGAGAAATATCTATTCAGTTCCTTTGCCCACTTTAAATTGGATTTTTTTTTTTTTTGCTACTGGATTGTATTATTTCTTTACGTATTTTGGATATGAATTCAGCCATCTGTATGTCAACAAGCCGTATGGTGCACACTCATTGGAAAAGACCCTGATGCTGGGAAAGATTGAAGGCAAAAGGAGAAGAGGTCAGCACAGGATGAGATAACTGGATAGCATCACCGACTCAATGGACATGAACTTGGGCAAACTCCAGGAGATAGTGAGGGACAGAGAGGCCTGGTGTGTGGTAGTCCATGGGGTCGCAAAGAGTCCGACACTGATTTAGCGACTGAACAACATGGTGCACACTATAAAATTTGAGAACCACTGAAATAAGACAAGATGAAAGGTAGAGTCAAACCACAACATGAAAAAAAAAAAAACCCACAACATGATCTAAGCCAACATTAACTGAGTGGCATGCTTTCCCAGGGGCTCATGTAATTTCCACAGCCATTTTATGATGTGTTGGTCTTATTAACATTTGACAGATCAAGAGACTGAGGTTCAGAGAGATGAAGAGATTTGCACAAGATTTTAGAACTACTGGATAGCAGATTTGGGACCCCAAAACCAGGTTTCTCCACCTCCAAAGCCCATGCTATCAACCACCGAGTCAGCATTTTCCCTGAATGTGGGCCAAAAATATCACTGATAGAGATGGGGTAGTCTCAGAGGGTACCTGAATGTTCATTTTACATTCCACTAGCAAAGAGCTCCAGTGGCGCAATCGGTTAGCGCGCGGTACTTATACATTCCACTAGCTATATATTTTAACACATTCTTGAAAAACTATATATATAACTAGCATTCCAAACTCATCATTTTAATAGTAACATTGTTTTTCTTTAAAATAGCCAAATTTTATTAAAAGTTAATTGCTTTAATGAAAAATCTTAATAAAGTATTGTTACGCACAGGTATAGCAAATATGGTAGAGACAGTAATAACGAAGAGTGGGAAATACTGCAAAGTCAACCTCAGTTACTTTGAAAATATGTAACAGATTTGTGCATTTTACTGTATGTAAATAACCTTGAAAAGGGACTGTAAACAAGACTAGATTCTAGGTAAAACTGTGCACGCTGAAGCATTTAGAGGGAGGTTTTTTTGTAGTCACGCTCTTTCTCTGAAATACATCACAAAAATTCAAAAAGTTGAATTAAGGAAAGGTTAGATGTGCGTGGAAGGTTGGCTGCATGACAAAACAAACAGCAAAACATTCATTGTAGAAGCCAGGTGGTGCATACAATAGTACTCATTGTGCAAGTTCTTTCAGCCTCTGTAGGTTTGGAAACTTAGGTGTTGGCAGAAAAAAAGGTATATAGATTGTCCCACACAGTGAATGAATGAGTAAATGAATAAAGGAATTAACAAATAAAGCCTCAAAGACTAGACCATTTGCTGAAGTGCTTCCTTCACACTCTCCTGTATATATTCCATAGTGAACTTACTATTTTTACAAACAGAAGAAAATGTTTTTGTTTTTTAAAGTCTTTACTGAATTTGTTACAATATTGCTTCTGTTTTATGTTTTAGTTTTTTGCCCAAGAGGCTTGTGGGATCTTGCATTGGAAGGTGAAGTCTTAACCACTGGACTACCAGGGAAATCACAGGAAATGTTTTCAGAGAGAAAAATGGCACAAGAGTCAATTGATAAAATAGGCATTTATTCCGAGGGCCTAATGCCAAGAAATTCCCTGAAACCAACTTGGTAGTGGTAGAAAAATTGCTGCCCCTCCATCCAAGGGGAATGGGGCCTCAGCACTTTTCTACACCACAGCCATGTAGGGAAGGTTGGGGATAGACCTCATAGATGGGATCTGGGTGGGCATGGGGTTGGTCCAACCTGTCCACCTATCAGTAGAGACCCAGGTCAGCATGTCCTATGTCCCAAGGAGTCAGAATGTCAGGTGAGTTGGCAGAGGAAGTCATGCAGAGGCAGGGCCAGGAGCCCTGAGAGCGAGATCCCCAAGGTGTCAGAGATACAGGCGGTTGCCATGGCAAATTCCCGGTGCTCATCGCTGGTCTGGGGAGGGTGGGAAGCGAAGGTGAGGCTTCAGTCCTCAACACCCCTGCTTGGGACTTTTCCCAGAGAGGCTGCCCACCCACAGCCCTCGCCCGGCTGCTGCTGACCTCCATGGCAATGTTGTGAAAGGTGTTCACGTAGGCCGCACCCCCTAGGAGCCCCTCATACACAATGATCAGGAAGACGAGGTAGATGCTCGGCAGGAAGCTCAGCCACACGTCCACCAGCAGGAAGGCCAGGTTGAGGCACTGTGGGTGCAGGGAGAGGAGAGGGGTGAACCTAGGACCAGAGGAGGGCAAGAAGGGAGGTGCCATCCCGTCCAGTGGTCCCGGGTCTGGGAGAATGCTGATGAAGGTGAGGGCTGACAGGCAGGGACCAAATTCCAACACCCAAATGGCCTACTAGACCCTGGGACCTGGGGGAGGCCTTCTCCCTACCGCTTCCCAGCAGCCTGGACCCTGGGGGTCTCTTCCCCTCCTCCCTACGCCCGTGTCACTCCCACCGTCTGGGATGCTAGCCTGCGGTCCCCTACTTGGGCTCTCCTAGTCACCACTGTTCACGGCTCAGCTTGGATCAAGGCCACTCTCACTCCCATGATCTCATTCCTCCTCTCAAAGGCTCCCTGAGTGGAGATGTCTCCCTTCCCCTCGATTTTACCAACCAGATGCTAAGCGAGACCAGAGGTTCTCAACTGGGCGTGACTCTGCCACTTATGGGACATGCAGCAATATCCAGAGATGTTCCTGGTTGTTACACCTGGGGAGGGAGGATGCTACGGGCATGGAGTGGGTAGAGGCCAGGGATGCTGCTCAGCAGCCTATGGCTCCCAGGGCAGCCTAACAACGAAAAACCTTGCAGGCCCAAAATGCCAATAAAGTCGAAGATTGAGAAAGCGGGGCTTAGATGCTCCCTTGCCTTCTAGGAAGGCTTGCTGACCCCACCCAAGGGTGTAGGTCCCTTCCTCTGTGCCCTAGTCCTTCAGGGCATCCTACCAACCCAGTGGGACATAAGTTTGCCTCCCTAGTCTGTAGGCCACCCCAGTGGTTCACATGCTTAATGTATTGGGTTGGCCAAAAAGTTCATTTGAGGTTTTCACTACAATGGCATGGGGAAACCTGAACAAACTTTTTGGCCAAGCCAATACATACAGATCACCTGTGGGTCTTGTTACACAGGCCTTGCCCTCAGAGGTTCTAATTCAGGAAGCCAGAGGTGGGCTGAGAGATCTGCATCTAAAAGAACACACCCTGGTAATACCAAGGTCACCCTAGAAATACTGCACACACATTCATCTGGCACATCAGGGCCAGATGCTTTCTGTAATGGAATCAAACGATTATACGCCGCTAATTCTATGAAGTAGCCTTCCTTAAAATTATAGCGAAAATCATAAGTGACTCATTTCAGTGGCATCTAATGAAGAATCCGAGTTAAGAACATACACTTTGGAACTTGGCAAGTAAAAAGCCCTAGG
The DNA here is from genome assembly GCF_963930625.1 of Muntiacus reevesi. NCBI lineage: Eukaryota > Metazoa > Chordata > Mammalia > Artiodactyla > Cervidae > Muntiacus > Muntiacus reevesi. Next base: position 204,335,163 of record NC_089250.1, read on the forward strand.
CTGGCAGTAGTTTAAATAAATAAGGAAGAGACTGAGAGGATATTTGCATGCAGTTGACTTAACATTAAAGTATAATCTATTCTAATGCCGTACCTTGTTACCATAGAAGTGAGCTAAAATTATTAAAAAGGGCAAAGGACTTTCCTGTAAGTTCAGCTGCTCAGTCGTGTCCAACTCTTTGAGACCCCATGGACTGCAGCACACCAGGCTTCTCTGTCTATCACCAACTCCCGGAGCCTACTCAAACTCATGTCCATCACGTCAGTGATGCCATCCAACCACCTCATCCTATCTTCTCCTTCTCCTCCCGCCTTCAATCTTTCCCAGCATCAGGGTCTTTTCCAGTGAATCAGTTATTCATATCAGGTGGTCAAAGCATTGGAGTTTCAGCTTCAGCATCAGTCCTTCCAATGAATATTCAGGACTGATTTCCTTTAGGATGGACTGGTTGGATCTCCTTGCAGTCCAAGGGACTCTCAAGACCAAGGAACTCTCCAACACCACAGTTCAAAAGCATCAATTCTTTAGTGCTCAGTTTTCTTTATAGTCCAACTCTCACATCCATAAATGACTACTGGAAAAGCCATAACTTCGACTAGATAGACCTTTGTGAGATTTATTTTTTAAAGGTCACCTTTTTATATGCCCTTCTGGGCTTCCCTGGTGGCTCAGACGGTAAAGAGTCTGCCTGCGGAGACCCAGGTTCAATCCCTAAGGAGAGAATATCTCCTGGAGAAGGAAATGGCAACCCACTCCAATATCCTTGCCTGGAAAATTCCATGGACGGAAGAGTCTGGCAGGCTACAGTCCATGGGGTCTCAAAGAGTCGGACACAACTGAACAACTTCACTTTCTTTCTGTTCCCAAGAGCATGGTCCAGAGGGGTATTAAAATAATTTGGAGGTTGCCAACCACTTGTTTTGGGCTTCCCTGATAGTTCAGTAGTAAAGAATCCGTCTGCTAAGCAGGAGATGTAGATTTAATCACTGGGCTTTGGAAGATCCCCTGGAGAAGGAAATAGCAACTCGCTCCAGTACTCTTGCCTGGAAAAAAATCCCCTGGACAGAGCAAACTGGCAGGCTGCAGTCCACGGGATCACAAACAGTTGGACACGACTGAGCGGCTGAGCACACAATAAGGTCTTATTTTTGTTTGACCAAGAACTCTGACATTTAGAAATGAATAAAAAGACATGAATGTTTAAAATCATGTTTTCTTTAAAAAAAAAAAAAAGAAGTCGAAGGTTTATTAGTTACCTTCAGTGGCTTTAATTGCATGACAATGAAATGATTGCTGGTTATGTAAAACTCCTTTCATTAAAATTGTTGTACGGGAAGGTGTTTTTGCTTATTCAAAGCTTAATCACTTACATGACCTTTGCCATGAATTTGCTCACCAGTCTTGAGATAAATAACCTGCTTTACTCACAAAGTCACTGATTCTATATAATTAACCATCCGGGATAAAAGAACAGGATGTTTTTCCGATTGTTAGAAACATTCTTTGAAAGTCTGTCTCTTTTCAAATAGTAAATGGTAAATAGTCATCTAACTGATTAAGACATGATACACAATCTCACTCTTTCATGCTTCACATTTCCATTTCTTACAACCATGCCCGGTTTACAGATGAAGAAACTGAGGTTCAAGATTAGCTCAGAGACCTGCCCTAAATCACATGGCTACTGAGTATAGAAGCTGGGATCTGCACCAGGATTTGCTGGGCACCTGAGGCCATGCATCTTACACAGACCCCTGTTGGCCTCCATTCCCCATGATTAGAACAAGACGGAATGCGATCAATAACCCCTGCTGAGGGAGAGAAATGACGGAACCTGGGGAAGCTGGGAGCCAAGGGAGGAGGGGAGTGAGGGCCAGGGGCTCGGTACCTGCAGCAAGGCCAGGATCCACGTGTGGCGGATACGACAGCAGCGGAGGGAGGAGCGGGAGGCAAAGACGCCGGCCTGGTACAGCATCTGGTACCTTCGATGGGGCACGGAGAAGGAGGAAGCCCCTCTGGTGCCTCCTCGGCAGGGCAGCCCCTCCCAACCCCAGTCCTTATCATCAAGGGGCGCCCCCAGCCCCTTGCCGGTCCTGCCACCCACCCCCACACTTCTCACCAGCGGTACTGCTGAGCATGAGTCAGGAACGTGTTCCGGAAGAAGAGGAGTTCAAACTGCAGCAAAGAGCAGACAGGGGAGATGGACAAGGCCGTGTGGGTCCCCACCTCCATCACTGTTCCCACACCCCTCCTGGAACCCCTCACTCACAAGTCCCTGGTTGATGAAATACTCAGCGAAGTAAACCAGCACCAAGGGGACGATATAGTGCAACAGGCCCTGGAAAGTCAGGAGACGTGAGTGGGAGGCGGGTGATGAATGCTGGCCACGGGGGACACGCCACAGCCACCATCCGTACCTTAAACACGGTCCACCTTTCCTGAAGGGAGAGGGGTGAGCTGGAGCCTGCAGGCAGCAGGGAGAGAAGGGCAGGTGAGGTCAGCACCTTGACTCAGAAAATGGGGTGCAGGAATCAACCAGCCAACACTACAGTGTGAATGCACACAGGCCACTGGACTGTACAATTCAATATGGTTAAACTGGTAAACTTCATGGTATGAATGTTACCATGATTAAAAAAAAAAGTAACCAGATAAAAGATTTTTTCATGACTCCTGTATAGCCTTTTTTTTTTTTTTGGCCACATGTTCAGCATGTGGCATCTTAATTCCCTGACCAGGGATTGAACCCGTGCCCTTTGCATTGGAAGGCAGAGTCTTAACCACTGGACCATCAGGAAAGTCCCTGTATAGCTTACAGCTTGATGGTGGTATACAGGGCCCTGCCCCCAGCCACACTGGGCGCCTCTTTCTGTTTCTTTGAACAACATTAAGCTCATTCCCACCACAGGGCCTTAACACTTGCTGGTCCCTCTGCCTGGAACCTATTCACCCAGTGTACACAGAGCTGACTCCTTGTCTTTCATATTTCAGTCCAATGAGATGTCCTCAAAAAGGCCTTCGATGAGCACCTTCTCTAAGTAGAACCCCTCTCTCCTTCCCACCATGTCATTTCCAAGCACATCACTCTGTTATGCTCTTCTAATACTTATCAACATCATGTGAAAATGAGTTTCTGATCTGGTTATTTGTTTACAAATGACATAACACATAGTATTTGATAATTTTTTTTTTTTTTTGGCCGTACTGCACAGCATATAGAAATTTTGTTCCCTGACCAAGGACTGAACCCATGCCCCTTGCATTGGAAGCGCAGTCTGAACCACTGGACTGCCAGGGAAGTCCCAAAAATGAGTGTTTCTTGAATAGACTAATATGATTGGCTCTCACCATAACCGGCCTGCCCATCCATGTCCCCTCCAAACTGCCCACAGTAGAAAGGAAAAGACTGAAACCCAGAGAGAGAAAGTGACCACTGCTCTGAGGGGCTCCTGAGTCTCCTACCTGGCTTCGACTCTGAGGACTCATTGTTGATCAGCGGCTGCCGAGCTGATGGGTCTGAATCCTCTTCCCCTCTAGGATCCTGTGGCCCAGGAGATGTGAGCAACAAGAAATAGCTAGAAAAGGACAGAAAGAAGAGAAGATTGAAGAGCCTCTGTCAGACTGGAAAGGCCACTCCCTCCCAGGATAGCCCCCATCATTCCTCCCCTCCTCCAAGACACCTCAAACCTGGCCAGAGAACCTTTAACTGTGCAAAAATGCTTCTTCCTCTGGAGCTGAAATGTATATCTTTGTTTCTAAACCACGGGCCCTCGTTTTGACTCTCGGCTCACAACAAGCGTTTCAGCTCTGTCTTCTTGTTATTTTTCTAATAATCACTCTCGTTTAGTCACTAAGTCATCTCAGACTCTGTGACCCCATGGACTGTAGCCCACCAAGCTCCTCTGTCCATGGGATTTTTCAGGCAAGAATACTGGAGTGCGTTGCTGTTTCTTTCTCCAGGGGATCTTCCCCACCCAGGGAGCGAACCCATGTTTCCTGCATTGGCAGGTGGATTCTTTAGCACTGAGGCACCAGGAAAGCCCCAATAATCACTCCAGCTTCCATTTATGATGTGCTCATCCCGTAAGATGCTGATGCTGGGAGGGATTGGGGGCAGGAGGAGAAGGGGACGACAGAAGATGAGATGGCTGGATGGCATCACCGACTCAATGGACATGAGTTTGAGTAAACTCCGGGAGTTGGTGATGGACAGGGATGCCTGGTGTGCTGCAATTCATGGGGTTGCAAAAAGTCGGACACGACTGAGCGACTGAACTGAACTGAACTGAACATCCTGTACTAGACCAGAACTTCCCAAAGTTCGGTCACTTATGTTTTGCCTTCATGATATTTGCCATGTCCATATCCCTCCTTTATATCATATTTTTTTTACTTAGTATTTCCCTTTCAATTGATTCCCTTTTTCTACATGGCCTGGTCCTAAGCGATCATCTGTGAAATCACAGGTTTGATCGACCAATGAAAATGTTTTCCTAACACACATGAAAATACACACAAGATGAACAGGGTCCACCTACGGGAAAACTGAGGGTCAGAGACGTAAAGCAACTTGCCCCATATAAGACCGCTAACAAGAAGCAGGCTCCAGAATTCAAACCCAGGCCTGTCAGAGACCAGAACCCATATCCCCCCACTTGGCTGTAGGGATCGGAAGATCGGGATCATGGTCAAGTTCTCACTCCTCGAATCCCTCTTCCTCCCAGCCCAGGACTGCTTACCTGGCCAGCAGCAGGGCGGGGATACCCAGCATGGACAGCAGGGTGTGCTGGGGAGAGAGGCCAGCCTGGGTGAGGCCCAGGTAAGACAGTGCCCCTAGCAGCCCTGCTCCCCCAGTACCTGAGGACCAGCAGGAGATCACAGCCCTGAGAAGGAGAACACAGTAGCAGTAGGTAGGACCAAAGCTAGCAGCGCCTCCCCCCCCCCCCCCCCACCTCCCCTCACTCCCTGCTCTGCCTGCTTACCTGGGGTAGAAGGCAGTAAGAGAGAGGAAGGTGACTTCCCCCAGACCTGAAGAGATGCTAGCCAAGACCACACCTGGGGGAGGACAAGCATGGCAGTGGCCACACCTGGCCTTTCCCCGACAGCCCCGATCCCCTAAGCAGGTGTGGCCGCAACCTCCTCTGCATCCACACAGAGGAGCTGAAAAGAGATCTGGGACTTCCCTGGTGATCCAGTGGTTAAGAATCCGCCTTCCAATGTAGGGAACGTGGGTTCAATCCCTCATGGGGGAAATAAGATCCCACATGATGCCGGGCAACTAACTTCATGCTCCGCAACAAGAGAACACCAAGCCACAACTAGAGAAGACCCCACATGCTGCAAACTAGAGAAAGCGCTCATGCCACAAGGAAGACCCCACGTAGCCAAAAATCAAATAAATAAAAACAGCTCCCTTTGATAGGCTGGGCTCCAGATGTGAAGTAGAACCAAGCCCCTTCCTCTGTACGTCCTCTCATAGGGAATGGCAACCTCCACCCACCCAGGTATCAAACCAAGAGCAAGAACTCATTCTTTTTGTTTGTTTTGGCTGGGCGTGCAGCTTGCAGGATCTTAGTTCCCCAACCAGTTTTCCAACCTGGGCCACAGCAATGAAAGCGCTGAGTCCTAACCACTGGACCACCAGGGAATTCCCAAGAATTCCCTGTCCCTGATGCCTCCTCCACCTCCATCACAAACTCTTGGTGACTGCTCATCTTGATCTCCATCTATTCTGTCCGTTTTCTCCCATCTCCCCTACCTATCCGTCCAGATTGACCTCATGTCCCGTCTCCTACCGTGACAGTTTTAGCAGGTGTCTGAGGGTTATAAAAAATGATCTCTCTCCTCTGGGAAGTTGGGGAGACTACCCTGTCTGTTGTGGATCCTTTGAACCCCCCACTTGACATAAAACCTGCCACTCACCACACAGGCTGATCGTCACGGAATGAGAAAAGGCAACTAGGAGGAAGCTTCCTGCAGCACAGATCCCACTGGTGAGCACGCGGGGGCTGGAGGGAGGAGGGGGACGGGGATGGTCAGCTACCATGCTCAGTTCCCCAGCCCTCCCCGTCTCCCCACTCACAGATCCCACCTGCCTTTCCTCCCGCCACCCACACCCAGACCTGTAGGGCAGCAGATGAAGGCCAAGAGGAGCCAGCAATTTGATGACGAGGGTGGGAAGGATGTCGGCCAGAAGCACTGCCTGGGATCAGAGAATCCGAATGAGACCCCAGACCTTCCCAGGGACAAGCCTTCCAACCCAGTGGCCAGGGAAAGACAGAAACCCGGTTAGTTGGGTACAAACACAGGTTCTGACATCACATAGGTCTGGATCCCAGTCCCAGTTCTGCTGCTCCTGAGTTATGTGTTCAGTACTCACATTCTCTGAGTTTCAGTTTATTTAGAAAATGGAGATCATTATAGAGTCTAACTCACAGTACTGTTACATGGATTCAATAAGCTAATTCCTGCTGCACACGGGAAGTGCTCAGTAGACGGCAGCCTTAATGATTAGAATCATGGGTGCTGGGTTCTGAGTGGGTGGGATCTATGGACCCAGAAGAAGGGGAAGGGGAGGACCAGATGGGTACTCACTGCTGTGGAGACAGGGTTGCAGTCAAATCGAGATGAGCTATTGTGGGAGGTGGGCGTTGAGTCTGGGTCCACCTGATGGGAGAGAAGAAAGTTTTTTACCTAGGGAGGCAGGAGGGCAGACAAACAAGGCCTGGTTCCATTCCCAGCTCTGCTCTGACTTGAAGGATCTCCTTGGGTCAGTTCTAGCCTCTTAAGACCTCACTTTCTCTACGGGCTCAATGGGAAGGGGGAGGTTTCCACCGGAGTCTCAAATTAAAGGTCGACATGCCAAAGAGGGTCCTGTAAACGGACTTTATTTGGGTAACACACTCAGGAACTTTCATTTTAAAATACTAGGTTTCCAGAGAAATTTGATCTTGGACCAAATTTCCTGTTGGACCTGCAAGATGATAGCCGCTCCTCTTAGGCCTGCCTCCTCTAACTCATGATAGACAAGAAGTTTTCAACCAAAGGTGATCATACCCTCCAGGGAACATTTGGCCATGCCTGGAGACATTCTTGGTTGTCATCAACTGGAGGGTGAGGGACATTCTATTAGTGTCCAGTGGGCAGAGGCCGGAGATGCTGTTAAACATCGTATGATGCATAGGAAAGTCACCCAACAAAGAATTATCCAGCCCAAAATGTCAACAATAATGCTGGGGTTAAAAAAACCATGCTTTAGACCATAGTCCCATCCAGCCAACATTTGAGTTTGCAATTGGTTTGCAAGAACCAACTGATTCTTTTCTAAAGAAAAGTTTTAAATTTTATTTATTTTTGGCTGTGCTGGGTCTTCATAGTTGCACAGTCTTTTCTCTAGTTGTGGCAAGTGGGGGCTACTCTCTAGTTGCAGTGGGCAGGCTTCTCACTGTGGTAGCCCCTCTGGTTGCAGAGCAGGGTCTCTAGGGCACTCAGGATTCAGGAGTGGCAGCCCACAGGCTCAATGGTTGCAGCTCCTGGGCCCCAGAGCACAGGCTCAATAGTTGTGGCTCACGGGCTTATTTGCTCTGCGGCATGTGGGATCTTCTCAGATCAGGGATTGAACCCTTGTCTTCTACACTGGCAGGCAAATTCTTTACCACAGAGCCACCAAGGAAGCCCATACCAGTTGATTCTTAAAGGCCCTTACTGCTCTGAGGTCTGGGAACTTTAGCCATCTTGCCCCACCCCCTAGCCACCCCATTCCATGAGTGTTTCAAGTGGGTCTCTGCCCAAGGTGAGTCCCTCATCTTCCCACAGCAACTGGTGGTGGTGGTAGAGAGGGTCACTTACATGGCTCTGATTCCCAGGTGTTCTCTGGTGACTAAGGATGTCGTGGGCAGCGCTGAGCATCACCACATAAGAGAAGTTGTTGCAGAGGCCCAAGAGCCTGGAGTCAGCAGGACAGATCCCCCCATCCCCAGTTTTATTGAGATACAATTGACAATAGATCATAACCTCTTTTTAGGACTACAATCTATCCACCATCCCAGCACCAAACCTCCCCCTTCCCCATGCCTTCTTTTTCCTCTGTCTTCAGACCACATCCCCATGTAGTGGGAGGGTTTGAAGTACAGGCCTCAGGATGACAAACTTAGGTTCGCATCTAATCTTCGAGACCTCTCCCAGGAAGAGAAGGAAGTCATCCTTGATGATTTTCTCCTCCAAGCTCCCACCATGACTCAGTTCCTGGGGTTCTAATCCATGGATCCAATGTCTCCAACTGTGGTACAGGAGAAAGATCCTGGGGGCTTGAAACCCAAAGGACTATGTTCAGGTCCCAAGTCTGCCACTTCCTACTTGAGTGGCCTCAGTCGAGTCATGTGTAAAATGGGGGTACAAACTTCCCTGCTGACTATGTCACAGAGTGACGTAGAAATCAAAACAAGATAATACCCTTTATGATCTATGAAGGATGTTGTTCACTTACTCTCATCTCCCACAGCTGCTGTCAGTGAAGGGTAGGGAACAGGGCAGAGCAATAGAATTTCATGTGTCCTTTTCACAAGCCTACGAAGTGGTACTGCTGCTCCTCCCATTTTACTGCTGAGAAACTGAGGCTCAGAGAGAGAAGCCTCACTTCCGACCCAATCTGCTACCCAAGTCCTTGATGCTTGTTGCTGTTGTTGTAAACATCACCAAGTCGTGTCCCACTCTTTGCAATGTCATGGACTGTAGCCCGCCAGGCTCCTCTGTCCACGGGATTTTCCAGGTAAGGATACTGGGGTGGGTTGCCATTTCCTTCTCCAGGGGATCTTCCCGACCCAGGAATCAAATCTGGCTCTCCTGCTTAGTAGGTGGATTCTGTACTGCTAAGCCACCGGGGAAGCCCCCTTGATGTTTAAGTTAGTGCTAAAATTATTTCCCAAGGCTCAGTATTTGAATGATTTCAGGAGGTAGACATATGACTTTTTAAAGTTAGTGATGCATTTATTCAAAAGTGCATTAAGAAAATACTGGCGTTCCATCCAGAAGAGTGACTTACAGTTTTCTTTTAAAAAATACATGTATTTACAAATTTAAAGGCTGAGTTGATTGCAGTAAAAACAATAAGAAAATAACCCTCCAGGTGATATGCAGAACTGACCAAAAGGTGAAAGTGAATGAGTGAAATGTGGAAAATTTACAGTGGATCCTCAGGGCAAGAAAAAAAAACTTCCCTGGTGGCTCAGTGGTAAAGAATCTGCCTGCCAAGGCAGGAAATGTGGGTTCCATCCCTGGGTGGGAACGATCCCCTGGAAAAGCAAATGGCAAATCACTCCAGCATTCTTGTTGGAAAACCCCGCCGGCAAAGGAGCCTGCCTGGCAGGTTACAATTCACTGGGTTGCAAAAGAATCTCGACTTAGCAACTAAAACACAAACAACAAAAGTATTTTGTGAATTCAGCTCCTTTTCTGAAGCTCAACTCTTTCTTTCCTCTTTCCTCTTGTTGCTTCCCTCTTCCCACTCGCTTTTTACTTACTCAGGCCACTCACCAGAAGCCCACCGCGTTCTTCCAATGGGCGCCCTGACTGTCTTGCAGCGGAGGCCGAGGTGCCGGGTCTGTCTCCTCCCCTGAAAGAGGCAGAAAAAGAGGGCATGACTCCCACCCCAGTCTCAGGTGCACGATGGTCCCACGGATATTCTCCCGGGCCCGACCAGCACCCGAGCCTGTCAGGTACGTCGCGAGGACAGAGGAAGTCAATCCCGTTGAGGGATTATACTCAGCGGCTATACTCACCCTCGGAATCCGAAAGGCGCCGCGGCGAGCCGGTACAGCCTCCCATGGCCTCAAGTTCTGGTCCCCCCGGGAGTCCGAAGTCAGCGAGAGTTCAAACTTGGCTCCAATGGGACGGATGAGGGTCTGAGACAGGTAAGAGGGATCAACGCCCCACGGCCTTCCCAGTTCCGAGTCCTCCGTTGCACTCACGCCCGGCGAGCCACGACCCTAACCCCGGACTCCATCTCCCACCCTGGCACGCCCTACCACGCCCCGCTGTCGGACTCTGCACCCGCCCCCTCTAAAGCAGGGGGCCCTGCAGCCTGTACCTTTAAGAGTAGCTGAACATTTCGCACCCGCACCCTTAAACAGACAGTCACGTGACAGCACCGGTGGGTCCCTCATCACGTGCTTCAAGGTCCTCACCACTTCCGGGTCTTCTCTCGGCCTTCGTTTTAGACCTTCCCAGCTTCGGGGCGTAGGAGAGATAGAGGCTGGGAGAATCCTGGAACCACCGGTTTAAAACTGGTGTGGATAGGATAAGCAAGAAGAGCTATGATGTTAGGTAGCAGCGCCCAAGGCCTTGAACGTCATGCCAGCACTAGTCATGGCTACCAATGGCTTCAGCTTCTCTCACGGCCTGCAACTGCCAGAAACAAATATGGCCACACAACTACCCCAGACTGTTTCTGGCTGACAACAAAGGCAGCCGCTTCACATCATTCTTATTCCTATCTGTTGCCTTTAGATTGCTTTAGAAACTGTAAGTAAAGATAGCACCCACCTAAAAAGATTTCATGAATTATCTCTTGGCAGTATCCAAGAGTTAAGAGAACTCTTTTCTTAATTTATGTTAGAACCAAGGTAGTTCAACCCTGGTTTTACAGATGAGAAAACAAAAAAGGAAAGCTACTGATGATCATACAAAATCAGATCTAAAGGTGACTTTAGAAACTCGGCATTAAGAAATAGAGCACCAGGGGCAGGGTTGCTGGCTGAGCTGGCTGCAGATTCCTGCCTGCATTAAGGGTGCTTAGGCCAAATGATTCTAAGGCTGGAGATTCTGAGTCTGCGATCTCATCTAGTTCCTCTCATTGAAAATTTAGAAAGTGAGGCTCCAGGAGGGGATAGAGGAAGAGGTGTAGATTAAAGTCATTTCACGTAGTCCCAAATAAGGAGCAGTTATCCTCTTACCTTCCTCTAGGTGGTAAAGCAGCATCCTGCATTTTCTTCATCACGTCCTTCCCCTGCTAATCTCTCTTGTGGGCTTCCAACAGTCGGTGCCCACCTCTCCCAGCTCTTTCTCCCCGCCAGGCCCTCAGACTTGCTGTTTGAAATGTACCCCCCTTGGTATGCTTCCCAGATCACTCAATCAATAAAAAACAGGATCCTACTACCCATACTGGGCTCTAGAAATTCAGCAACATGTCATACATGGCCTCCTCCTTCAAGGAACTCGAAGGTGGGAGGTAGACGTGAATAACCACAGTACAAAGTGTAGCCAAATTTTGTTTTGCAAGAATGACTACAGATGAGCGAATGGGCATTGGAGCCACCAATCCAGCTCTTTCTTCCTCTTGGGGAAGCATTAATGACCCTGAAATGAGAAACCAGAGCTCTTACCAGCCCCCTGCTCACTCCTACTCCTTGTCCCCAGGCAAAACAGGAACCACAAACCCCAGCTTCCTCTCACAGAGAGGCTGTGGCTTTGAGGGGAGACAGAAATGGCCGAGGTGTAAATACAAGACCTGAGTCACTTGAGCTGCAGTTGCCCCATACTGCTTCAGCAGACCCCAATTCTGAGGTCTCTGGCTCCCACTTTTCCCTTTTGGTCTTCCTCCCTTGCCTTCTAGCTCCAAATGCACATCCAAGTCCCTTATGTGATAGATACCTATTTCCCAACCTGTGCTGGAAGCAGCTGCGGGCAGGGCTTGGGGTGGGGATGCGTCAGGAAGAGATAGGGGAAGAGGAAGTGTCTTGGGTCCTGGGGAAGACTGGTTCAGTGGGTGGGGACAGTCATTATCAGTTTTCTGGACACACAGAGACAGACAGGATGGATTTCCTCCGGCTACATCTCCCTGGGCTGCATCAGGCCTTGAGAGGGGCACTGGTGAGAGGGGCAAAGAGATGCTGGAGCCTTTCACCCTGCTCTCTGGGGCCTCACCTTCCTTTCTCCCTTTGAGTCTCTCCTCAGACCCAGATTCCTTCCCCAGGATCAGGCAGCCTGTTAGCCCAATCTTCTTTGGATTTCAATCCCCCAATCCCCGCAAACATATCCACAGATCCCTCATCTAGGCCCTTTCCTACTCCTTCTGCAGATCCTGTCCTCCTCCTTCCCCCAGATCCTCGAACCCCTCTTTCTTATCCTGAGTGCCTCTGGCCCAAGGCCCCCAGGGAGAGGGCCGGGCCTTCCCTTAATGCCTTTTGTCTCCCTCCCTCTTTTCTTCTAGGACTCTCTCAGTACCTTTGTTTCCTACCTTATAGGAGATGAAGTCCCCACTGTAGAGAGGAAGGAGGCATGTGCAGCTGAGGAACTGAGGGAGGTGGCTGCAGGAAGGCCCCTGGGGAAGGTAGAAGAGGAAGCCCAGGAGGCCCTGGAGGGTCTTGGAGGCAGTCAAAGCAAGGAGGATGGAGGGCTGAGACAGCCTGGAGAGACTGGAAGATGCTGGGAGGAAAGCTCAGCTACAGAACAGACCTCAGGTCGGGGAGAAGGCAGCTCCCGTGGGTCTCAAGCTGAGAGGCAGGACACTGAGGACTGGGAGGCAGCCAAAACCATCAGATGCCAGGATTCAGGTATCCCCTTGGAGGCCAGAAAGAAGTCGGAGGCTGGTCAAGATAGGAGGAGCCAAGCTCTGGAGAGCCAGGAGCATGATGAGCAGGAAGTGACGAGAGAGGAGACACTGAGAACATGGGAACGGGAGGAGGAAGAGGTCAGGGCAACAGAGCCAGGGGTGGCGGGAGGGGTGGAGTCAGAGCGGGCCTGGCACAAGGAGCCTGAGGGGAAGGCCGGTGCCGACAGGCATAAGGTGGCAGGGGATGGCAAGGAGTCAGAGCAGGTGGTCAGTGAAGCAGCGGCAGAGGAGATCCAGGGCCCTGGGGCCAACGGGGCTGGCAGGGAAGAAGGGGTGGTGGTGGTCAGGCATGGCCGAAGCCCAAGGGCACTGGGGACGCAGGAGCCGGGGGCAGAATCTGAGGATGGGGAAGCCTCGGGCAGGGAGAAGGCTGACCTCCCAGGAGTCGAGGAGGCAGAATATGGGGCAGTCCCAGAAAAGAGGATCCCAGAGGGTACTGGGAGAGTCTGGGCCCTAGAGGAGACCTCCAAGAGAGACCAGGAGGAGGAGGCGGACGAGAATAGAGAGACCGAAGTGAGCCTGTTCCCTGAACAGACCCAGGTCCTGGGAACCCGGAGAGTGGAAGCGGAAGCCACAGGCCAGGCAGCAGGGAGGGAGACTGGGGAAGGTCCGAGGTCAGTGGGGGAGGTAAGGGAGGGCTTTGAGGGCCAGGCAGATCGGGCTGAGGAAGAGGCCATGGGGAGGCAAGACTCAGAGGTCAAGGCTGGTCAAGCCAGTCTCGAGGCGGTGGTACAAACAGAGGAGGCTAAGGAGCAGAAGAAGGAGAGTTGCTCAGCTGCAGAGGCTGAGCTGCCCCAGGCCAAAGTAGCTAATGAGGCTAAAGGGGATGCTGACTTGGAGGCAACCCCAGAGGCCAGGCCCCAGCAGTTCAATGGGGGGAGGGGGGAGGAAGAGACCCAGACAGGGGATGAAGCATTGGAGGAGGAGCGGGGTGGCCTTGAGCACAAGGTCACTGGAGGCCAAGAACCTGAGCTGATAGGAGGCCCCCAGACCACAGCAGAACAACTTGAGGAAGGGCCGGTGGGTAAAGAAGAGCTCCAGAGCATTCTAGCCCTGAGCAGAGAGGAGACAGGGAGGAGCCTGCAGGAATATCCCAGGCACGTGGGGCATGTGAAGCCCAACAGCTCTGTGACCGAAGCCTGGGAAAATAGAAGAAAGGATGTGGAGAGAGATGATGCCCAGGAGGAAAAAGGAGATGCTGAAGAGGGGGAGGAGGAGGCCACAAGAGGCCAGGCATCGGTGGTGGAGGCTGCAGGAGGCCGAGAGTTGGCACGACCAGCAATCCCAGAGGCAGGTGGGGAGTGGATGGAAGCCTGGCATGGAGCAGAGGAGGCGGAGGCCCCGGGAGCAGAGAACCGGGAGCAGGGCAGAAGGCACGGGCCAGAAGCAGGGACCAGCCAGTTCCTGGGAGAGTTGGACATCAGAGAAACCCAGGAGGAAGAGGTAGAAGCCCCTGGGCCCTTCGGGGAGGACAGACCCTCAGGGAGAGACTGGAGGCTGGAGACGTCGACTGTGAATCCCCAGAGCAGTGAGGGCCTGGAGGCAAATTCTTTGGCTGTTAAAATGGTGGAGGATAAGGCAGCTTTGGATGGAGGGGCTCTTGGGCCTGGAGAAGAGCCCGAAAGAGAGGCTGGGGATGCCTTTGGGAGAGGCTGGGATTTGGAAGGGAGAGAGGAAGCTCACAGAGGTGAGCTGGTGGAGGCTGCAGAGGGAGAGAAGAGAAGGGGGCAGGAGTTTGGCATGGAGGGCTCAGCTGAGGAGGAGGTGCCTGGCCAAGGTAGCCAAGCAGAGGCTCCTGAGGCTACCCTGGAGGGTGAGTCAGAGGGAGAGGTGATGGGGCTGGGGGAATCGGCAGGGGCAGAAGGAATCTGTGAGGTGGATGACTTTCCCTCGGGCTCACAGGCGCTGAGGGCAGAGGACCTCCCAGGAGGGCAGGCACTGTGGGAAGGAGAGACTGGGGGATGGCGAGCAAGGGAGCAGGGGCAGAGCGGTGAGGGGCAGCATGGGAACCAGCACCCTGAGGAGGGAAAAGCACAAAGACCCCTTGACGTGGAGGATGCCGGGGTGACCGGAGGCCAAAAGGCAGAGGCCGCGGAGACTGATCCAGACGGCCTGGAGGATATCCAAGGCCTGGAGGATGTCCAAGCCCTGGAGGACCAGTCCACCAATGAGGGCCCTGCGGAGGCTGAGCCTGGACCACGAGGGGAGGCTGACGGGAGCACTGGACAGGATGCTGATGGCAAGTGGGGTGAGGTGAGCGCTCTGGGTAGGGTCCAGGGCGGGATGGAGCAAAATCCCAAAGCTGTAGCCGGCCCCGTGGTACCCTGTGCCCTCTTCCCTATAGGCCCTGCTCCCGGGGTCCCGCCTGGACGTCTCTGTCTCGAGGAGCCGAGTATTCCTGTCCCGCAGCTCCTCGCAGCGCCGCTCCCGGCCCTCTTTCCATCGGACCCCGGCCCCTGAGCCACCCGAGGAACCTCCCAGCCCCCCACCTGAGGAGGAGCCATCAACCCCAGAGCAGAGAATCCAGCCAGAGCAGCTGCCGGAGCCAAGGCCCCCCAGGCCTGAAGGGACTCCACTGCCAGCCAGGAGAAGTCCCTTGGGACAGGGGTGAGCGCAGGGTGGGGTGACCTAGCCGGCCTGGGGAAGAGGCTGACAGCACCTGGAGGCCAGCTCCCCATGGCCTGTCTTCCATCTGCAGGTTTGGCCTGGCACACCCAGGCATGATGCAGGAACTGCGAGCCCGGCTGGGCCAGCCAAAGCCCCAGTGACGGGATTCGAGGCCCCGGGAGCCAGGCGCCGAGCAAGGCTTGCTGGGATGGCTGGGTCGAACCCAGCTCAGCCTGACTTCCTCTGCCGCTTTGGACGTGTCCTTTTCACCGACCCCTGCTACCCCCCGGGCCTGAGTTGCTGCATGTGTCGTCCGTGGAGCAGACAGAACCAGATGCCAGCGAGAACCATGAACTTAAGGAGTCTGCCTCTCCATTGTGGCTAATGCACCCCTGCCCTGCTGGGGTTGCCTCTCTCTGAGGACCTGCCTTGCCTGCCTCGTAAATCTGTCTCAGCTGCTCGGAAAACCGAGTGAAGACAGAGACAGTTCTCCCCACGGCCTTCCCTCTCCGACGGCACCCAGTGTTTGCTCTCCCTAACCCTGTCCCTGACTAGGCCCTCGGTGCTGTGGAGGAGGAACGCGATCCTCTGAGGTTGAAGCCAGCCTGGAGGAAAGGGTCAGGAGGGACTGTGGAGCTCCATTTGCAATCAAAGAGAAGCATGCCGATTGCCTGGAACTTCCAGAATGGGAGCTGAGTTGGGGAACTCTGTTGGTTACTATGGCAACCACCAACTGAACAAACCAGAGTGGGAGAAGGTGGGCCAGAAACCCTCAAAATGGAGGAGCAGAGAGGAGTCCAGGGTGGCCAAAAGCTGCAGCCTCCGCGCCAGGGCCCCTCGGGGTGTCAGGCACCCCTTCTCTGGAAAGAAACCAAGGCAGAGAGAGGGTGGGAGTGCTTTATTAGATAGCATGGTGGCCTAGTCTGAGGATGACTAGCAGGCCCCCAAAACAATAAATAAACCTTCATTTTTCTAAACAATAAATAAATATCTAAGAAATAAATATCTGACAAAGACTGGAGGGGCCTTAAGTTACTGGGTAGGGTCTGGGATGGGGTTGTGCCTTGTCTAAGGCAAATGAGCTGGAGGCTGTCTGATGCCCCAGACTCCAGTCCTCAAGTCCTAATGGGTTCCGCTAAAAGGTCACTCCATCAGGGCTGGGAGCTGGGCGTGGGGAACCCCAAGGCCTGGACTGAGTTCCCGGCCCGGGAGAGCAGCAGCAAGTCCCGCACGGTCCGAGACAAGACAAGTTCCAAGGAGTGTAGCAATCGGTAGGTGTAGAGGAACCGGGACCAGGATACCTGGGCCCCCTGTAAGGGGGCGCCCAGAGCCCCTGGGAGCAGTCCTTTTTCCTCCTCATTCTCATGCTCTTCAGGAAGGTTGAATCCCGCAGCCAGTACCTGCAAGGAGAGGAGCAGGGGGTCAGAGAATGGCCAGCCTGAGACCCCAAGTGAAACCTTGTCTCTTTCTGTGCCCCATGGTATAGAGTGACATCAGAGACCACAAGGTTCAGATTTCCCTGGACAACCCCTACTTCACATCTTCCATGATGTCATCGTTTCATATGAACTGCCTGATTCATTTTTTGGTTCAAAAAAAATTAGAAGTCACAAGGCAAGATGGTGCTCACAGAGCAGGCTGTCACTCACCCAGGATTGCCCTGGGGATTGGGGGTTCTGGAAGGTCCTCTCTTTCCTCTCTCTCTCTCTTTTTTTTCTTTAGGTTTCAGTCCAGGGTTTGAAGGATGTTCCCCAACCAGGGATTGAACCTGGTCCCCAGGAGTGAAAGTCTGGAGTCCTAAGAGGCTTAGTAGGAGTCCCGCTAGGCCACCAGGAAACTTCCTCTCTCAAGGGTCATCTTAGGATCAGAAATGGGCATAAAAGTGATCTGGTTAGTTTTTATGCTATCTTTCTTTTCTATTATCCTTTTACTAAGGATAAAATTCCTATTTCCCTTTGAAATGTTCAAGAAAATCTGGTGATATCAGAGGATGAGAGAGAAGGGAACCTAATTGACTGCAGGACTTGCTGATGCCAGATGCTGTCCTGGCTTCTCTCGTTTAAGACCAAGACCCCAAGAGAAGGCAGAGATTCAGGGGGCAGAGCCAGGGCCTCATGCACCTACACACACACTCTCACACACACGCACAAACACAGAGCATCTCCTTCCAGACACCCTATGTCTGGGCAGGGGGAGTGTTTTAAACGGAAGTCAATGAAAAATTTAAAAATACAAAAAAAAAAAAAAAGGAGCCAGTGAGCCTTAGTTTTGTGTGTTGGTCTCTGGGGGTGGAGGAGGGTGGATGGACACTCTACCTGGAAGCGGAGATGCTGCTGCAAATCTCGGAGATCCAACCTTGTGACCTGCAGCTGCATCCTCTCTGAGCTGGTCCAGAACTCCTGTCTCCCCAGCCCTCCCAACAGGGTACGGAAGGGACGAAGTGTCAGGGAGAGGAAGCAGAGTCGTTCTGGGTCCTGTGGCAGGGGAGGGAAAGCATCAGGAAAGGCCTGCAGGCCGAGGATCCACTTTCAACCCACCTCATCTCTCTCTCGGTCCCATCCCCAACACACTCCAGTCTCCATTCCATCACCAAATCTATTCTTGGTAGAACTCTTTTTTTGGCCACACCACACACAAGGGATCTTAGGTCTCCAATGACGGAGTGAACCTACACCCCCTGCAGTAGAAGCATGGAGTCGTAACCACTGAACCACCAGGGAAGTCCCTCCATGGCTATTCGCATCTTTAACCCCATCTCCATCCGTACTTCTTTCTTGTGCTCATCACCATTCCTATCTCCATGGTCTCTGATCTCTATCCTATCTCCTTTCCCAACCTCACTTTCAGTCTTACGCCCAAACTCATCTCTAACCCTAACTGCATCTCCATCCTCCTGTCACTCTCTATCCACAACCCCATTCCATTCCTTCTCTACCATCCCATCCCAGCTCCGTCTTCTCACTTGTTTTTATTCTGTCTCCAACTTCTTTCCCATCCTGATTCCCATCCTTATCCCAGTGCCGTCCCTCTTCCATGTGTCCAGCCTCACTGTCACCATGTCTCCATCCCATCTCCAACTGTACCCACCCCCATTCCATCCCCATCTTCAACAGCAATCCTCACTATTTCTCTGTCCCCCACTTCATTTTCACTCATCTCCAGCCTCTTCCCCAATTCCTAACCTCTCACCATTCTCTCTCCTCATACCAACTGCATGCCTCCTCCCTACTAATCTCTATCCCCAATCCCATTCTATTCCCATCCCGGCCTCTGTCCTTGCTCAGCTTCATTCTTAACCTTCTTCCTAATGCCATTTCTTTATTCCAACCTCATCTTTATACTCAGTGACCTACCCAGCCTCATCCAGATGCTCTCCTTCAATTTATCCCCAAATCCATCTTCAATTCAGTGGACTTGATCTCCATGGACCCAGACCAGCCTTATTACCAGTTCGCCTGCCCCACCCTGCCAGTCCCCCACTCACAGAGAGACCACGCCAGGCCCGGAAGGTCGTGGAAACGTTGGGGAGCTGCTCTCCCAGGGGCAGGAGGTCGAGGTTCACTCCTGGCAGGTGAGATTCAGCCTATGGGACAAGGTCTATAAGTGGGGGCCCAAGGGGATTGGGGACCTTCCCATCCCCAGAGCCAGCTGCATTAGGGAAACTCACAAAGTGATGAGCCTGGACCCGAACTGCAGAGAGCAGCTTCCTGGCGAGATGCAGGCTGACCTTGAACTCCCTCTGCAACTCCTGCAGGCTCAGGGGGGACCTCCCCGGGGGCCTCGGAAATCCCCAGACACCAGCTCGAGCCAGAAGCAAGAAGAGCAGCAAAAGGCTGAGCCCTGGAGAGATGGGGGAGGGGAGTGAACAAGATGAGGGGTGAGCTTGAGGAGAACTTGGGCGAAGGAAGGAAGGGACCGTGCCTTTTCTGAGCCTGTGCCACAGGCATGCGCTATGTGTCATCCCACTGACTCCTCAAAACCACTAATGAGCTATTGAGACACCACATGGCATCTCTTGTGGGCTTCCCAGGTGGCGCAAGTGGAGAAGAACCGCCTGCCAATGCAGGAGACATAAGAGACTCGAGTTCGATCCCTGGGTCGGGAAGAACCCCTGGAGGAGGGCATTGCAACCCACTCCAGTATTCTTGCCTGGAGAATTCCATGGACAGAGGAGCCTGGTGGGCTACGGCCCATAGAGTCACACAGAGTCGGACACGACTGAAGCGACTTGGCACGCATGCACTGCGTCTCTGTACAGTGAAAGGAAAATGCCCCTTCCCCAGGTACACACAGCCTGGCGCAGAGTGCCCACTTTTGAAGCACATCTCGGACTGCATCTTGATCGCCACTAACTCCCTCGGCCAAATGCCTTCCTCAATGCACAAACTGCACAAGGGTATGAGGAAATCTGGGTGCTATTATTCTCCCTATTTTGCAGATGGGGAAAATGAGGCTCAGGGAGGGTGACTTGCCAGAGGGTGAGCAGACCGGGACTGGAGTCCAGATAGGCCCAAATGCAGAGCCCGAGTGTTTCCCCCAGCAACCTCAGGGGAAGGCCACCACCTCCATCGCAGTGGGCACAGTCTATTCTGCCAATGATTTCCCGGGCTTAGCCAGGCAGATTGGATGGCCTGAACCAGAACCCCAGGGGAGGGCTGGTGATGCTGAAGGCTCTATCCCAGGGAATCAGAAGGACAGATGGGTCCAGCCTCCCCCAAGGCAGGTAGATCACTCTGCAGTGTGGGAGAAACAGGGCTCCCAGGAGAGGGAGGAGGGCCTGGAACAGGAGGGAGCAGCCCTGTCTCTCCGTTGGGTTCTTTCCTTGAGCAAGCCACCTCTGATCTCTGTGCCTTGGGCTCCCAACTGTAAAATGGAGGATCAGATGGGCTGATCTCTGAAAATGCCTCCCGCCCTGCATTTCCTGGAAAGAAGGAAGAGGGGCAGTGGGGCTGGAGCTCTGGGAAGAGGGCAGTTTCTTCTTCGGGGAGAGGAAATCTAGCAATCCCTAGGCAGTTGCACAACTCTCCTCGAAACCCAAACCAAAACTGCTTACTAAGTCGAAGTCTATTCTTGACTCCCTCTTCTCTCCCTGCTTCTTTCCTATCTGTTCTCTATCTCCAAACCCTGAGCTCTGCTCCTTGAAATGTCCTCTCAATAAAGACAAAGAGGAAATTCTGGGTGCTTCCGCTACCCCCATGGACTTCCAGAGACGGTGGGTCTTCTCTCTAATCTCCAGCATTCAGGTTCCGTGGCTTGGGGGCCACTCTGACACTCTGGAGACTTAAGACAGAGTGAGGTCCTTTCTAGTTCCATACATTGCCCACCCAGAACCGAGCTGTGCCGTTTCCTGCTGATCCCCTGCTTTCTGCTTGGACTCTGGAGCCCCCAGACCCTTCCCTTGGCTTCTCCTTCCCCTCTGCAGTCAGTCCTGGGGTTTTGGACCTGGTCTTTGAGGGTTCTGTCCCCATCTTCCAAGCCTTGGTCCCTACCCTGACCCTCCCAATGGCTCCTCTGCCTATGGCTCTGGTTCCAACCTCTGAGTCCTTCAATCACCCACTGTAGCTTGAACCTCCTTCCAAGCTTCAAACTCCACATCCTTGACCCACTAAGGCTGCTGACTCCTTGGCCCCAGTCCCCTGCTCCTTCTGTCCTTCCCCTAGCCGGCCCCAGTTCTCACCCAAGCTGACTGAGCAGGGGCTCATTCATCCCAAATAAATGCTTAGTTTATCTGCCTGGCCTTGATCCTGGTCAAACTGCCTGCCCAGTTTTCCCCATTCATGCCAGTCAGGTCTTCCCATCCTCAGCCCAGCTCTCACCAAATTTCCTTCCTTCTACTCCTGTCTCCTCATTCATGCCAGCCAACCTGCCCCACCCTCTGCCCAGCCCTAGCCTCTGCCCCAGCCCTTTTCCCCAAGTTATGCCTATCTCATTCCCATCTTTTAGCCAGCTGTGTCCTGTATCCTTGTGTGTGTGTATGTGTGTTAGTTGCTTAGCCTCTTTCCTTAGTCTTGGCCACATAGTAACCCCTCAGCCCTTGGCCCCTATCCACAGTGGTCAAGCTCACCCATCCTCTGCCCAGTCTCAGCCAAGCCCCCTCCCCTCTGCCCCCAGCCCTGGCCTCAAACTCACGCCAGCCAAGGTCGCCTGCCGTCTGGCCCATGGCGGGGCCCAGCCTCCTTGGACAGCCATCTCCCGGGCAGGGGGAGTCTTATACTGGGGGCTGCGCCCAGTTTCACTTTCCGTCCTGCTTCTACTTTCGGCTTTGTGTTCACCGAGTCTTCCCTCATCACCACCCCTTGCTGAAATGGGGAAATGTAATTTCCCTTCCCAGAGAGGGTGGGAGGTGCAGTGGGGGTGGCGGGAAGCTGGGGTTTCGGTCAATCTCAGCTCCTGACTCCCTGCTGCACTCTACAGTCCAGCCATCCCCTTACTTCCCCACCCTTGGGCGAGCCGCCCCACTCTGCTTGCTGGTAGGTCCCAGGGACTCCAGCCCCCCCTCCTGTTTCTCTTCTATGTCGCCATCATCCCAGTGCCATCACCAGTCCATTGTCCTTCCAAAGACGGATGGCCAGGTAAGGGGATTGCCCATTAGAGGGGACTTGGGGTTTTGAGTCATCCTTATGCTCTGCTGGTTTACCAGATGGTTGAGGGAGGGAGTGCCAGGGAAGTCAGGGCTCAGTGGGTGGCTGGGATGAGGCTGTGTGTGAGGTCTCAGTCTGGGCAGACTCAAGGTTTCAGTCTGTAGTCAGGATCAGGGCAGGATGAAAATAGGTTCATTCAGGGCCAAGCTCAGACTTCAGCCAGGATCAGATCTAGGATTAGCACTCAGGACTCAGTCTAGGGCCAGACTCTGAACTTCATCTGGGATCAATGCCCTGACTCTGCCCTGGCTCTGTGTTTGGGGCCAGAGCTGTCAATGATGTGGGGGCCCTGTGTGGAACCAGTTAGGGCTCAAACCAGACGGGGCACAGACATCAGTCTGCGGCGAACATCCTGACCGCTTGGGTGACTCAGGTCAGGGCTCAGGCTTGGGCCGGGTTAAGAGCTCAGTGGATGAGCAGAGTCAGGGCTCAGCCCATGGCCAGGTTGGGTTCTGTGAGGTCAGGATCAGGGCTCGGCCAGGTCCCCGAATTGCTCTGGAGTTTCTGCTCTGTAGACGGCAGTCAGGCCTGGCTACAGATCTCCCTTCCAGCGCTGCCCCGCCCTCAGCCCCACCCTGGATTTCCCATCTTCAAGGAGAAGATGGGGTTTCTTGGTCTTCCCCCAAGCCCACTGCTGCCACTTTCCTTTTAGGACCCATGGGGTTTCCCTGCTGGGCCCCGGCTGTGTTACAGAAACCAAAGGGGCTTCCCCTTCCTATACCCTGCCTCCCCAGCCGTGCCCATGCACAGGGCCACCAGGGACCAACTCCCAGGGAAGTATCAGCACCTGCCAAGGAACCATGCAGAAGGCCACTGGAGGAGAAGGAAAAGAAGAGTGGCTCGCACCTGCCTAGCCAGGACCAGTTTCCTTTGCAGCGCCCCCCAGTGGTGGCAGCTCGTTCCCCCACATCCCAGGCAACTGATGCTCCTCCCTGTTGGGTCCCATCCATCCTGAGACTGATGCTGACAAGGCCCTGGCTGGTTTTCCTCACATCCCTGAGCCCTGCCATTTTCCTGGAGGCATGGACACTCTGCCCCCTCCCCAACCACAGCCACTTCTGACTCTTTGCCATCACCCAGAGCCGCTTTACCCTTCAAACCTTTAACCCCATCTTCCACTGTCTGACTACAACCTCCTGACCTTCCCAACCTTTCCCAGTGTTCCTTGGGACCTCCCAGCCCTTGCTGCTTCTCAATCTATCTGTGGTTGACTCCTCCAGCCTCACACCTCCCTTCAGCCCTCTTCTTGCTCCACCAGGTGCTTCTTTGCCTTTGCACAGGCTGGTCTCTCAACCTAGAATGCCCTCACTGCCTTCTCTGAAGGTCCCTTTCCCCAACCTTTTCTGTACCCAGACCCCTCGGCATAGGGTTTCTTCCCTGAATGGCTCATCCCTTCCTGCCATAAATCTTGTCTCCAGTGGACATCTCACATTTCTTTATCTTGCCCACTCTATCTTCACTCATACCTTTCTAGCCATACTGGCCTCCTCCTGGCTCTTAGAACATCCTGCCTCAGAACCTTTGCACTTGCTGTTCTGCTTCATGTGTACAAAGCTCACTTTCTCCTTACTACTGTGCTAAAATGTCTCTTTCACAAATAGGATCTTCACCAACTACCCTGATAAAAGGTGAGCCTGCCCCTGGAACTCTCTAGTCCCTTCCCTGTACTATTTTTCTGCATAGTACTTTAGATGTCAAATATTTTTAGATATTGAACATTTTATCTCTCTCTCTCTTTTTTTTTGCTCTGTCTCCAGGCACTAGAATATGGGTTCCACAAGGATGGAAATTTTTGCCTGTTTTATGCGCTGATGCATAACAGTAGTTAACAAGAGCAGGTTCTCAATAAATCATTGAACCAATCTGTCTTCTGCCAACAAGTGTCTAAACCAGCTTTTGCTTATGGCTGGTGAGCTGTAAACTGCCAGGATGAAACAGAAGGCCTGGGATCAGCAAAGCCCTGAGGTCTCACAGCCAGCTTTCTCCCAGTCTGGCCAAGGCTTCAGCCAGGTGCTGAGCGGGTAAGGAGGCACCTGGGCTGCTGGGTACTGGCCCTGGAAGAGATCTTAGCAGATATTTGGCAAAAAGCCAGAGGGCCAGTGAAGGCCATGACAGCCTCTGCCCACATCGTTGAAGGATGGGCCTGCGTCTACCCACCTGGGCCTCAGCTTTCACAAGTGGATCTTGGTTGGTGGGCTGAGGCTTGGGCTGGGGCCAGAAGGAAATGGAAGGGATGTGGTGAGGGGTAACAACTGCTGGAAAGAGCTCTAGACTCTGGTGTGGAGCTAACCCTCCTGGTGACCTCAGGTGAGTCACTAGCCTGCTCTGGACCTCAGTTTCCTCATTGAAAAGTGATAACAATTTTCAAATGCTGCCACTGTGATTACATAGGGAAATTAAAACCCAGATGATTAAAAAACAGAGAGAGAGAAAGGAACCATCCGCCAATTTTTCTGATTATTTTCCAAGCCCTGTTACAGCTCTGACCATGTGGGGCACTCCATGGGTTTGCAAGGGAATCCTGAGTTCAGGAAGCAGAAGTTAGAAGCCTCAGATGTGACATCAGGACAGAATCAGGGCGGGGAAGTCTTGTTCAAGGTTACAGAGCAGATCAGTGGCAGAATGAAGACTGGAACTCAAGTCCCTCATTTTCATCCTGGGCTGACCAGGGGAATCCCTGGACCCCATGATGTCAGCGTCAAGGTTTGGAACTAACCCCTTGGTGAAACCAAGATGGGCTTTAGTGAAGTCAGGAAGACTGAAGGGGGAGGTGAGGCCAGGTTGGAGCTGGAGTCACACTGCTATCTCCAAAACACAAGTGATAAGACCCAGAGGTTAGGCACAGTGCCCATCAGCTCTCTCGAGAGGAGAGGTGAATTAAGTCCTACACCCCAGACCTGATCATTGCACTCCTTGTACGCATGCGCCTGGCTCCTCGCCACATGTATGGTTTCCTCTGCAGTGTCTCAGGGGTAAAAGAACTTGCCTGCCAATGCAGGAGACGCAGGGGATGTGGGTTCAATCCATGGGTCGGGAAGATCCCCTGGAGGACGAAATGACAACCCATTCCAGTATTCTTACCAGGATAATCCCATAGACAGAGGAGCCTGGTGGGCTACAGTCCTTGGGGTTGCAAAGAGCTGGACCCCACTGGAGTCCCAGCGTCCTGCCCTGTGCTCAAGTCAGCAGCGAGGCAGCTTGGGTGCCACACCCTCTGCCACCCACCTTGGGTGCATCTCTTATGGGACAACCAACCCTGGGGGTGAGGCAGGGGAAGTCTAGCAAGAAAAAAAGGCTTCTCACCCTCAGTCCCTCCTCTCTTTTCCTCCTGTAGGGGGGCACTCTCTAGGTCACGTCAGGTATGTGGGGAGAGCTGAGGGAAAAGGGGTGCAGGGGCCACCTTGCCATCCCCAAGACGTTCATCACTGGACATTCTATGAAAATGACATATGAATACAGGGGCAGGAAGATTGAGCTTCGCGGAATGTGAGAAGGTGGGAAAGCCAGCTCTGTTGAGTGCCAGGAAGGAAGAGTCTGAAGGCCAGGAGTCAGGGCTGCAGAGAAAAAACACCAGCCTGGGGGTGAAAAGTCCCAACCCAAGTCCCCGCTCCACTCTGCCCAAATATGCTGGGCTTTAGTTTCCCCATTGGGAACACGAGGCCCGCCATCCCAGCCCTGCCCACCTCTCAGCTCAAACGAGAAGGCAAAATTAGGAAGGTAGAGGGTTTTAAGGCTCAGGACTGCAATTGGGAGTCAGACAGACCTTTTGCAGCTCCAAGAGTTTCCAGGGTGACCTTGGACAAGGCAGGAAACATCCCTGTGCCTGGTTTCTCTACCAAGTGGGGACTCCTGCCAGCCAGCTGGGACAGCAGTGACGATTATACACATAAATGCTTGGCACTGCCGCTGAGTAACCGTGTGATCTTAAAGCAAGTTATGTAACATCTCTGTGCCTAGGTTCATCATCTCTAACGTGAGGAAAGGGGACTTCGCTGGTGATCCAGTGGTTAAGAATCTGCCCTCCAATGCAGGGGACATGGGTTCGATTCCTGCTCAGGAAACTGAGATCCCACATGTCTCGGGGCGACTAGAGAAGCGTGAATTCCACTGCTACTGAGCCGCAAGCTCTAGAGCCTCTGCTCCCTAAGAGAACCCCGCCCACTGCCGGGAAAAGCCTTTGCACAGCAGCAAGAAAAAGCCACGTGGCAACTAGAAATAGCCCGCGCCACAACAAAACCCAGCTCGGCCCAAAGGAAAACAAAATGAGGAAAATAATCCAAACTCATAAGACTATTTTAGAGGATTCAATGAGCTATTGTTTGTAAAGTGCTCAGAACAGGGATTGACACGTAGTAAAGCTGTAGGTTTAGCTCTTATAAGGCCTGCTCCACAAGCTCCTAGGAAATGCTAGTTCTCATTAATAAATACTCTGGGATGGTTGTTATCAATGGGCAAAGAAAGGCTAAAGGAGAGTTGGAAGAAGAGAGTAAGGAAGAGGGCTTCCCTGGTAGCTCAGTGGTTAAGGAATTCGCCTGCCAGTGCAGGAGACATAGGTTCGATCCCTGGTCTGGGAAGATCCTACATGCCTTGGAGCAGCTGAACCTGTGCACCTCAACTGCTGAACCTGTGCTCCAGAGCCCGGGAACTGCAACTATTGAGCCCGCGTGCCGCACCTACTGAAGCCCAGGCACCTAGAGTCCGTGCTCCACAACTAGAGAAGCCCCTGCAACCAGAAGCCTGCACACCGCAACCAATAGTCACTGCTCGCTGCAACTAGAGAAACGCCTGTACAGTAACAGAGACCCAACACACAGCCAAAAATAAATAAATAAGATTAAACATGTAAAAAATTAGGGAGCGAGTAAAGAAGGAACAGAAGAGGCTGCAGTTAGAGCTTGGGAAGCTCGGACAGGTTTGGAGTGCAAATGGGGGTCCCCAGGCCAAAGGAGCCTGGTAACCAGAGACGTGCCTCTCTGGAGCACAGTCTGGGCTGAAGCAGAGGAGACAGCCAGCCAAGCAGGCTCTGGGTCACAGTGTGGATAGCCTTGGATCTGAGCACCACTGGTTGGGACTCACTTCCTAGCGTGGGTGAGGTTTCATCAAGCCTCCCTATGGAGAAAACTTGGAGTGAAGACTGACTCTGGACTGAGCCCTGGGCCAGGCCCTGCTAGGTGTCTGAGAGAGACAGCGGGCCCTGGGCCGACACCAGGTCCTCCAGCAGCCCTACCTTCTGAGGCCGACCCTGGGCCCCATGCCAACCCCGGACCCCTCACCTGGCCGTTGCCATGAGGTCTCTACCACCCCTGCCTGCTCTGTCTGTTACTTAATCCTGAGCACTGCACGTGGAGCCCCTTGGTGAGTGGGCAGTTCACTTCCCAGAAACGGGACACGCTCACAGTTTATAAATATATATTTAATTTATTTTTGACTGCACTGGGCCTTTGTTGCTGCACTCAGGCTTTCTCTAGTTGTGGTGAGCAGGGGCTGCTCTCTAGTTGAGATGCGAGGGCTTCTCATTGCGGTGGTTTCTCTTGTCTCAAAGCACGGGCTTTAGGCATAGGGGCTCAGTGGTTGTGGCACACGAGCTTAGTTGCTCCACAGCATGTGGGACCTTCCCAGGCTGGGGATAGAACCCATGTTCCCTGCATTAGCAGCTGGATTCCCAATCCCTGGACCACCAGGGAAGCACCTAATCAAGACGATGTCTGATGCATTGATTCGTGACTATTACAGAAATTGTGCACCTACTTAGTGGCAGGTACCAGCTCTGAAGCAGAGGAACCAGAGGCCCCTGATGCTAAGGCACAGGTGTGTGAGAGCCTAGAATGCCACTCCCAAGCAGAGAGTGTTAACCACTGAAACACGATGGAAATCCCACACCAGGGTTCAATAGTTGCGGCTCCCAGACTCTAGAGCACAGGTTCAAAAGTTGTGGCACATGGGCTTAGCTGCTCTGAGGCATGTGAGATTTTGCTGAATCAGAGATCAAACCTGTGTCTCCTGCATTGGAAGGCAGATTCTCTACCACTGAGGTACCAAGGAAGACCCAAGTTATTTTAAATTGCACAGATATGAAAGTGTTAGTTGGTCAGTCGTGTCTGACTCTTTGCAGCGACCCCTTGGCCAGGCTCCTCTCTCCATGGAATTCTCCAGGCAGGAATACTGGAATGGGTAACCATTCCCTTCTGCAGGGGGGTCTTCCTGACCCAGGGATCAAACCTGGGTCTCCTGCATTGCAGGTGAATTCTTTACTGTCTGAGCCAGCAGGGACAAGCCACACTGAAATTCATGGGTTTTTCCTCTTCTTTGTCTGCCCTTCACTACAAGTTCCAAAAGGAAAGAGCTCATTGACCACTGTATCTGTAGCTTTTAGAATATTCCCTGGCTCGGGAAATATCTGCTGAAGGAATAAGTAATTCTTTCCTTAAACAGTTAACAACTCTCCCAACTGTTCTCCAAAAGAGAGATAACAGGCGAGGCTGTACAGAGCTGATGCGAACATTTCACAAAGTGCTTAATTTTATAACTCCAGTGTTCTGCTAAAGTTGGAAAGAATGTGTTCAGTCAAGAGGACAGAACAAGAGGTGAGGGGTCATCTTCTGATTCCACAGCGTGGGTGTGTGCCAAGTCAGGGCTCAGTCATGTCCGACTCTGCGACCCCTTGGACTGTGGCCCGCCAGGCTCCTCGGTCCATGGGATTCTCCAGGCAAGAATATTGGCGTGGGTTGCTGTGCCATCTTCCAGGGGATCTTCCCCACCCAGGGATCAAATCCATGTCTCCCGGTCTCCTGCATTGGCAGGCAGTTTCTTTACCATAGCGCCTCCACAGCACCAGCCGCTTTTGTTTTCAGAGAAGCAAAAAGAACCTTGTTTTCCAAAGAAAAGAAAGTGCTTCTGGTTGGCAGAGACCTGGATTCCTGGTGCAGCCTCTGGGGAGCAGTCTCCTCTGTCCAGGCTGGCTGCTCGCACAGGGCCTTGGGGGAGTGAGGTGCTCTTGCTTCTTAGCTTGCTCCCCCTGGACTCCCTGAAGACCACAGAACTCTCTAGAAAGCTTGGGTGTGGGTGTTAGCACACCTGGTCTCCTCCTGGCTCGGCCCGTGACAGTTGGTGAACCCATGACCCAGGTCTTTTCCCTCCCACAGCGCTTTGGTAAATATTCAGCATGATAATAAAAGCCACTGCGATTGTAGACATTTTTTTTTTCTACAAACCCAGGTGGAGTTTTCTTCCTCTTCTTTTTATGCTCATCCCATCACTGTTTAATCAGTGTGGACTTTCATGGCTACAGGGAAGGGATGTCATTGAAGTTTCCTTTTTACTTCAACAGCCTTAGGGGACTCCTGGTGGAACCCTGGTGGCTCAGATGGTAAAGAATCTGCCTACAATGCAGGAGACCCGGGTTCGATCCCTGGATTGGGAAGATCCCCTGGAGAAGAGAATGACAACCCACTCTTTGTCCCTGGAGAATCCCACGGACAGAGGAGCCTTGCAGGCTGTAGTCCATGGGGTCACAAAGAGTCAGACATGACTGAGCGACTAACATAGGAGACTCAAGGCACAGAAAATCATGAGGACACAAGAGCAGGGTGGATGGAGTGGGGAGTGGACAAATTTTAAAATACTCCCCTGGTGGTCCAGTGATTAAGAACCCACCTTCCAATGCAGGGGATACGGGTTCGATCCCTGGTCGGGGAACTAAGATCTGCTATGCCATGGGGCAACTAAGCCCACGTGCTATAGCTAGAGAACCCTGTGTGCCACGGTGAAGACTCAGCACAGCCAAAAATAAAATAAAATACTCCCCAAGTTAAGGAAGAAGGAGGCAATTTGGAAAGGACAGAGGGAGATCTTAGAGCAGACCTGTCCTTGAGAAGGGATTCCTCTGACCTGACTGTTCTGAAGAGTTTGGTGAGATCTGAGGTACGGAAGGAACTGTACCCCGTTTTCCAGGTGGACAGACCCCAGCAGTGCCCCTGCACCCCAGTGTGGCACAAAGGCTGCGGGAGGTGGCCCAGAGAACAGAGACAAGAGCAGGTGATGTGCGGCTGATGGTACAGAACAGACAGAAAGGACAGGAAGGCAGAGGGGGGACGTCTTGGCAGATTCCAGTGTACCCAGGGGATGTCAAGGCCAAGAGGACTCATGCCGCTTCTCAACTCTGCTCCTGGGGTGCCCTGGGAAAAGAAGTGGAAAAAATGGCAAACTGACCCCTTCAAACACCTGCCGCCGGCAGAAAAGGAACAGGAAATATCGATTCAGTTAAACAACAGACAGATCTCATTTCTTGCTCATCTGAGCTGTGTTGACTGTACCCTTGTTTTAATAGCTCACTCACATGATGTTTACTATGTATTTTACATTAACCAATCACAGCCATAATGCTATGTTGAATGTTATCAGCACTCTTACTTCCCATATGGGGAAATGGAGGCAGAGAAAGGTCAAATAACTGGACCAACGTCAGACAGAGATGGTGAGCAAGCTGGGACTTGAAGCTATGGGCCCAGAGCCCATGGTGTCAGCTGTCACTCTGCTACCTTCTTAAGATCTTTTTTGGGTACCCTGTAAAGTGCTTGAAAAACAGTTTCCTTGCATCCTCAAACCATCTCAGGAGGTGGGTGTTCCCTGGGTGGTCCAGTGGTTAGGACTCCATGCTTTCACTGCTTTTGTTGCCCAGGGCCAGTGTTCAGTCCCTGGTCAGGAAACTAAGGCCCCTCAAGCAGCAAAAGAAAAAACAACAATAAAAGCACCATTCTGGTGACTTCCTGGTGATCCAGTGGTTAAGACTCCAGGCTTCCACTACAGGGGCCACGGGTTCCATCCCTGGTCGGGGAACTAGGATCCCAAAACCCTCAAGGCTTGTCCAAAAATCAATCAATCGAACAAGCAAAAAAACACCCCACACCATTCTGGGAGGTGAATGTTTGCAGTCGAGGAAATTAAGATACAGGGTAGATAATAACTTGTCCCAGGTCATAGTCAAGTTTGCAGGCAGGATCTGGAATGGATCTGGGGAAACTCTAAGTAAGGCTGGCCTAACAACAAACCATCCCCAAACATAATGGTATGAAACAGCTATTTGGTTATGTACCTAGATATTCTGCGGATCAGGAGTTGGAGGTGGCTTGTCTCTACTGCACAATATCTCGGGCCTCGACCGAGAAGATTCAGTTGCTGAAGATGACCCTACCCTCTGTAGGCTCCATTCACTCACATGTCTGGAGGCTGGAGATGGCTTTCAGCTGGGACTTCTGCCGCACCAGAGGTCAGACCACCAATAACACGTGACCTTTTCTATATTGACTTTCACGTGGGCTATCTTGAACTTCCTCACAACAGGGTGGCTGGGGTCCAAGAACCGCCAACAACAAGGTACAAGCGCTTGGTGTTTCAGGAAATACCACTTCCGCCACGGTCTATCAGTCATGGGAGTTGCAGAGGTCCTCGCATGTTCGGAAGGAAAAGAGTCCCATATCCCCCAGCTGATGGAGGGCGCGTCAAGGCCGCACTGTCAGGAGAGCTTGTGGGGTGGGATCTTGCTGTGATCATCTTTGGTAAATACAGTTCTCAAACTTCACTGCACGTTTGAATCACTTTTTTTTTTTAATTGGGGTTGAGTTGCTTTACAATGTTTTTTAGTTTCTGCTGCACAACAAAGTGAATTGGCCCTACGTATACATATATCCCCTCCGTCTTGAACCTCCCTCTCCACCCTCATTACACCCATCTAGGTCCTCGCAGCATGGAGCTGAGCTCCTGGTGCCCTACAGCAGGTTCCCACTAGCTATGTTTTACACACAGCAGTGTATTTATGTCAATTCCAACCTCTCAGATCTTCCCACCTCCTCTTTCCCTCAACCGGCGTCCACATGTTCATTCTCTACATCTGCATATTTATTCCTGCCCTGCCAATAGGTTCATCTGCCCCATTTTTCTAGATTCCACATATATGCATTAGTAGATCATATTTGTTTTTCTCTTTCTGACTCACTTATCAAAGTCCCAGTGCCCAAGCTGCACTCCAGATGAATGAAATCAGAATTTCTAGGAGAGGGAGCCAGGAATCAGTACTTTCTTCAATTTCTGGGTGATTACGATGAGGCTGTCTCCCATGTATGCAAAGTTCCTGTCACTGTCACAGTGTCTGGTTTGTGAACAACTGATTTTTTTCCCCGAAGTGTGGACACTTATGACTCAATATACAAAGTTGTCATAGGTAGTACAGAGGTGGGCTTAAAATTATGGTTAGGTATTTCTTTTTACAGTTATTTTCTAACTGTGACAAGTGATTGTGGGCTTCCATTTTTGAAAGTTATATAGTTTCCTTCTAAATATATTTGAGTAAAAAAGTAAATAATGGTATAGCTTGAATGCCCATAAGGCAGAAATCACAAAACTGTGAAAGGTAAAGCTGGGAAAACCCTGAGAGAGCAAATCAACAACGGTATCTAGGACTAGGACTGTTATTATTATTAATAGTATCACTTTTGAAAAGTGCTAGTTGAGGGACTTCCCTGGCAGTCCAGTGATCAAGACTCCACATTCACAATGCAGAGGGCCCGTGTTCCAATCTTGGTCAGGAAATTAGATCTCCCATGCCTCAACTGAAAAAGATCCCACAAGCCACAACTAAGACCCAGTGTAGCCAAATAAATTTTTTAAATAATTAATTTTTTAAAAGTGGGACTTCCTTGGTGGTCCAGGGGTTAGGAATCCGCCAGTCAATGCACCGGACACAGGTTCAATCCCTAGTCCAGGAAGCTCTCACATGCTGCAGGGCAACTAAGAATGAGTAGGGCAACTACTGAAGCCCCTGCACCCTAAAGCCTGTGCTCGGCCACAGGAGCCACCGCAATGAGAAGCCCACACACCACAACCAGAGAAAGGCCGCGCACAGCAACAAAGACCCAGTGCAATCAAAAATAAAAATTAAAAAAAAAACAGCACACTTTTTTAAAAGGGCTCATTGAAAATCAACTTCGGGTGATTCTGAATTTAAAAAATACATATATCTGAGTGCTGGCCTTTGAGAAAGGAGTGGACAGAAGAGGACAAGCAAATAAAGAGCCCCAGTGTCTTTAGAGATTCTCTGCAAGGAGCTGGGAATCCTTTGAAGTGTGGCAACCTACCTGGAAATTTCCATAAGCCCCTGAGGGAGAAAGAGAGGTCAGTCAACTCTCCAGTTCTCAGAA
Organism: Muntiacus reevesi; assembly: GCF_963930625.1. Classification (NCBI taxonomy): domain Eukaryota; kingdom Metazoa; phylum Chordata; class Mammalia; order Artiodactyla; family Cervidae; genus Muntiacus; species Muntiacus reevesi. The sequence goes on from NC_089250.1 coordinate 204,368,210, forward strand.
GGAACCCAAGAAACTGGGGAAACAGGTATTACATACAAGCAGGAGAAGATGAAGATAGGAGTGGAGGGGAAGTGGGAGGTTCTGGAAGGTTCTTGTCCCGACTGGCTCCTCAGTCCCCCTGTGTGTTTAAGCCATTCCCATCCTCCTGCACTCCTCCCAGGCCTTGATTCCCCCTTCAACAAAGGGGAAAGAGTGGGGCTCCTTAATTCTGCACATCCTATAAGCCCAAGAATTATCTGGTTCCTGGAACCTCCCAAGCAGAGGCTGTGCCAGGGAAGGGTAGGACCAGGAGTGAGGGGTCATGTGTGGGGCCTCCTGGCAAATGTGGATCAAAGGATCCATTACCCGGGGAGGGGCCACACCCAGTGAGACACAACCCTTCCCAGCCTATTTTCTCCTTTGAAGCTGAAAGAAGACAGGATAGTCTCAGCAATTGACAGAGGAAGGAAACAGGTCCGGAGTAACTGACCAGAAATTAACTAGCATCTATGATTCCTCATAGTCAGTTCTTCTCAGGCATGTAGTCACAAAGAGAAAAACCTGGCTTTGAAAATCAGACAGACCTGATTTAAAAGTCCCAGCTTCTGCAGGTTGTGCCTGTGTGACTTTGAGGAAGTGACTTAACTTCTCTTTTACAGAAACTTTGGTTTTCTGGTCTGTAAAATGGGATCAGTAATACTCTACCTGGCTCCCAGGTGGCTCAGTGATAGAGTCTGCCTGCCAATGCAGGAGATACAGGAGATGCAGCTTTGATCCCTGGGTCAGGAAGATCCCCTGGAGGAGGAAATGGCAACCCACAACAGTAGTCCTGCCTGGAAAATCCCATGGACAGAGAACCTTGGTAGGGAACGGTCCACGGGATTGCAAAGAGTTGAACATGTGTAAGCAACTGAGCACATAATACTATGCCTACTGTGTTATTGTGAGGATTAAATGGGACAGTACGTATAAAACATGTGTCACAAGAGCAGTATCCCAATGCATGGGAGCTGTTGCTTTGCTTTTCTGAAGCTGACGCATCAAATCTATCCTAGGCAGAGAGCTACTGCCTAGCGCTGCTCCTGCCATTTGACTCCTGAGTCCAAGAAATGACACTGACCCCAAGGCCTGGTTCCAATCCTACCAGGGTCCTGTTCGTCCCTCCTTGCAGGACATACCTTCACCCAGGTCCTGGCAATATGGTAGGCATCCAATAAGTATTAAATGAATGAATAAATAATCTGTCATGGAAAGAGGGGTTTGAAGGGAAATCTGAAGGAGCTAAATGTCAAAATGACTGAGATTCTGGGCACAGACTTGCTTGCCTTGGAGGCAAGGAGTCAGGTGGTGGAGGGCATGTAGGAGAAGACTTTGAAGAGCTGAGCCTTCCAGGATTAGTGAGAATAAAAGCATCTCAGACAGAAGGGACCAGAAAACAGAAGCTTGCTCAAGAGGTAGGTAGGAGAGTCAGATTTCAGCTCACATTAAGGGATAACTCTGGGGGCTTCCCTGGCAGTCCAGTAGTTGACTCTGTGCTTCCAATGCAGGGGGTACTGGCTCCATCCCTAGTTGGGGACAAGGTTGGAGTAAACACCTTTTTAAAAGGAATTTATTTGGCTGCAGCACACAGGATCTTCAATCTTCATTACAGCACATGGGACCTTTAACTGTAGCAAGTGGGATCTAGTTCCACAACCAGAGATTGAACCTGAGTCCCCTGCACTGGGAGTGCAGAGTCTTAGCCACTGGACCACCAGGAAAGATAGCTTTTAAAGTCCTTCTCAGGTCAGAGATTCTAGGACAGTTATTAGGCAACTCAAGGGAGCCTGATGGATAAAGGTTCTTAAAGGTTCAAGCTGGCCTTAATCTGCTGTGCATCTGTTTCTGCTCCAACTGCTGCCTTATTCCTTTGTTCATATTCTTGGGTCCCTGAGAACAATTGATTCTGAATTTTGCAACCCAGGGTTTATATGCAATGGACAGGAGAAAAGGAAAAAAGCTATGCTCAGGGCCAGACCGAGTTTTCTCCATCCTGTAACCCTTGTTGCTTGCTAGTTTCTTCTAATATTCACTCTCTGGCTTCTTTCTTATTTATTTATTTGTGTCTTAGTTGCAGCATGTGGGATCTAGTTCCCTGATCAGGGATCGAACTCAAGCTGCCTGCATTGCGAGCGCAGAGTCTTAGCCACTGGACCACCAGAAAAGTCCCTCTCCTCCTTAATAATAAAACTCTCCCCCAGTTTGGGCTAGCACGTGGCTAAGTAGTTGTATACTACATGTCCCAACTTCTCCTGTAGTTGGATGTAGTCATATGTTTAAATTCTGAGCAGATGCAATGTGTTCTGCTTTTAGGTTATGGCCTTAAAAATAAATTATTGTGGCCTCCACCAGGCCCTTTCCCACTCTATTTACATAAGCTGAATGCAGATGAAATGGCAGGTACTGGAGCAGCTAGTTTGGAGTGCAGAGTGGTAGCCATGTGTGAAGAGTGGCTGAAAAATGAGCCAGAAGTAACTGAAATCCCTGACACGATGGAGCTGCCACTTTAACCCCAGAGTACCAACCCTTGGAACTGCTTTGTGACACAGAGAGAACTTTCTATCCTGCTTTGTTTGAGTCTTCATTACAGCAACCTGTCTCTTTCTTGATCAACATACCCTACCAGCTCCCAGCATGCCTCTTACTTACTCCACATTTTTTCTGGAAGTCTGGCTGTAAGACTGATAACGCTGGGTAAGAATTTTCCTGCTCACCTGACTTTCCAGAGCGCTGTCCTGGCGGCCCCCTTGGCAAAGGGACCTACCTCACATTTGAGGACAATCAGAATCCTTGAATTTGAGCCCTGAGTAACTTGAGGCAAGTCCCAAAATGTTTTAAATCCCACTTTTCGCTGTTCTGAAGATGGCACCAATAAATAACATTCACTTCAAAAGGTGATTTGATACGAAGACGACATAAACAACAGGTTTGTTGTTCCAAAAATGGAGAGAAGCTGAGGAGGGGTCTTGTTTCATGGGCAGCATCTCAAAGAAATAGAGGAAATTCTCGTACACCTCCTGAGAAACCACAGAAACAAATGTACCCAAACACATACATACCAAAAAAAAAAAAAAAAAGCTCACCTCTACGCCCATACAAAATTAGAAACACCCCTCCCAGACACATAGCCCAAAACAAACACTCACCAAAATGCTCTCATTGGTTCATGCAAATGCAGACACTTGCAGGCAGAAGTGTGCACCCAGAAAGCCACACAAACAGAGCGAACGAAAACACACAACACACAGTCGGCAGCTGCTACACTTTGTTTATTGTCACCGTCACCCTGGGGAGCTCCGGTTTCTTCTTTTTGGGGGGAGGTACCTTCTTGACTCTGCCTCTGTCTATTCTCTGCCTCTTGCTCCCCATCTTGTCCTTTCTCTGGGGCCGGGGGTGCTTCTTCCGTGGCGCCCCTGGAGCCTCAGTCAGGTGGGGTTAAGTCCTGGGGCTTGGGTGTGGCAAGCAGGCCTGGATCTCACCCCCAGGGCTGGTTCCACCTCAGTCCTATTTCCATTGCTGTGGGTGTCCGTCCTCTGGCCTCATCTAGGGGAAGGAAAGCAGCTGGTGAAAAATCCAGAGCCTGGGTTCTAGTTCTGCCTCTCCTGTTCACTTGCTCCGTGACGCCAGAGAAAGACCCTACACTCTCTGGGCCTCAGTTTTTCTGTCTGTAAATCAAATGTTGCTCCACTTGCAAAGGGTCTGTTTCTCCCTTTGCTCTGGTCGCTAGGCAACGCAAACATGTGTCTCATTTTATTCTATGTTGAGACAATAATTCTTGGCTCCCGCCTCCCGGCCCTCGCACATTCAGGTCTGTCCCGTCCAGGCAGAGGGAACTTTACAGCTGCTGGGGGCCCCTGACTCCTTACCTCCAGTCCTGTCTCAGAGCCGTGCCCCTCGCTTTTTCCTCTCCGTGTTCTGAAGCTTGGTCACCAGCTTTCTCTCATGCCCACCAGGGCTGTGGCGGTTGGTGTTGATGGCGGCTTCTCTCTTGCTGCGACCTTTCCGGCCTCCCACTCCTGGGAAATGAGGTGAGAGTCTGTGGTGAGGTGGGCAGAGGTGTGAGGCTCAGAGGGTCCGGAGGGCAGGGGTGGAAAGAGCTTGGGTTAAAGTTGGGAGGCCGGGGATCGTCACCACATAGATTTAGGGCAGTCTTTGTCCCTGCTTCTGCATCTGTGGATTGAGGGACTTCCCCCCTTCCTCATGATCTCCAATATTCTAGAAGTGTGTGAGGTCCCAAGGCTGAGTAGGACAGCGCTCACTGGATGAGGGGTTAAGGGGAGGGGGTGACTCCAGGGGTCAAGGAGACAGGTTGGAGAAGGGTGATGGGTGGACAGGAGCTCAAGGAGGGATCCTAGTGTGGGAAGGTGGGGTTCAGTCCGCTTGTGAGGGTGGACATTGGAAATGGAAGGACCAGGAAGGTGGTGGGGCCAGGCCTTACCCGGATAAGAATGAGCCAGGCTGTAGAGGTCGTACTCGTCTAGGATGGCATCTTCATCCTCTGGGCCTGGGGGCTGCCTGGACGGGCTGGCTGCTCTTGGGAAGGTGGCCATAATGTCTATCTGTCTATCTCGGTCTGTCTCTCCCTCTCCCGTCTTCTAAAGTTTTGTTTGTGTCTGGTTTGCTGACACCTCCCAGTTCACTGGCCTCAACTTATAAAGCCACGTCTCCTCCTCAGCCCACAGTCTGGCTCCAGCCCCTCAGGCCCAGTCTGATGCAATCTGGCCTTTTCCCAGAACACAGCCCTGTAAGCATCAGTCACAAGAGAGAGCGGGGCGGGCGGAAGGGTGGGGGGGGAGAAAGAGCTGGTCCTGTGAGTCCCAGCCCCCTTCGCCTCCTCTCTCCCTGGGGCTCGCCCAGCTGGGTAGTTTTCCACGGAGGAGATCCCCGCCCCTCAGAGGGGAGGGGGAAAGAGACAGGGCTTGGGCATGAACAGTGTTTGTGGTCAAGGCCCACAGGGAACCGAGGGCCTCACCTGGCCTACTGCTTCCTTATCCATCTCCTGCCCTCTGCCCTTTGCCCCTCCTGGGCTGCGGGTCATGGCCACACAGCTGAGCCCCACCCCACCCGCTTTCGGCTCAGATTCAGGACCCTGGTGGCCGATCATGAAATAAAGAATGATCCCGGAGAGGGTACAACCCACCATGTGTTATGTCACTGATCTTCACACTGATCACGCTCAGCCCTCCTTTTTTTTTTTTTTTTTAATATAAAAAACATCCTGGAAACCCCCCTTAACATCCTGAACTGGGGGTCCCTAGGTAATCTCCCTCTTCTGAGAGGGAGACTAGCAGAATGGTTAAGCCAATTCTGGAGCCAGATGCCTTGGATTTAAACCCTTGATCCACTACCTCCTGTATGACCCTGGACAAGTCAATTTACCTCTCTGAGCCTCTGTTTTCTCCTCTGTAAACTGAGGGTGGTAGTAACTGTATCTACCTCATAGATTTGGCATTTGTACCAAGTCACTTCAGTTGTGTCTGACTCTTTGCAACCCCATGAACTGTAGCCCACCAGGCTCCTCTGTCCAGGGGATTCACCAGGCAAGAATACTGGAGGGAGTTGCCATACCCTCCTCCAGGGGATCTTCCCAACCCAGGGATCGAACCCATGCCTTCTGCATTGGGAGGTGGGTTCTTTAGGACTAGCACCACCTAGAGTTTGGGAGAAGATCAAATGAGATAATCCATGGCAAAGTACTGGCTACAGTGTAAACTGCGTTGTATGAATTGATCACATGGTTTTCAAACAATTGACTCAAATGCCCTCCCTGAAATGTAAAAGACACATACAAGGAAATCAATTTAAAATAAAATTATACACGGGGCTTCCCTGGTGGCTCAGTGGTAAAGAGTCCATCTGCCAATGCAGGAGACACAGGTTCCATCCCTGATTCAGGAAGATCCCACATGCCATGGAGCAACTAAGCCCGATCACTGTAACTCCTGAGCCTGTGCTATAGAGCCCATGCACTGAAACAAGAGAAGCCACCACCATGAGCTGCACCGAAACTAGAGAGTAGCCTGTACAGCAACAAAGACACAGCATGGCCAAAAATTTAGAAAAGAAGAAAACCTTTATTAAAAAATAAATAAAATAATATATATTTCAAACCATGGATATACTGAGGTAGAGACCATTGTGAAGTAAACAGATGTTTGTGCTACTTTAATATGAATTAAAGGAAGGGGATTGGATAAGAAACAGGGGAAAGTGGAATTTTCCACCCTTGCCTGAAGGATCTGACCCTGTGGCTCTGTTGACCCAGAGAGGCCACACCCTGAGTTGCTTTAGCTGAGGCTTGAGCACTAGGGACAGTGAAGGGAGCAGACTGCAACATTCCTTTTTTTCGTTTTTTTTTTTTTTTAGCTCCGTGGTCTCAGTCCAGGGTAGGTGTTAGGTGTTAATTCTCTGCTCACATTCCCACTTTGCTGTGAGCCAACTGAAACACTGTTCCATTTCAATATTACCAAAACTTCCCTGTCCCTCCCGTCCCACCCCCCCCCCACCCCCCCCCGGCACGAGCCTTATAATAAGCCAGTATCATTCTCTGTTGAACAAGAAGGGACACTCTTGCTTGCGTTTCTCCCTGGCCTGAGCTAGAATTAGATTTAGCTTCTGGTTTCCTGGGGATCACAATAAGAGAGCAGATGATAAAAGAAAGAGGAATTTAACCGTAACTTAAACAAACATGGGAGAAGGAAATGGCAACCCTCTCCAGTATTCTTGCCTAGAGAATCACATGGATGGAGGAGCCTGGAGGAGTCCATGGGATCACAGAGAGTTGGATTCGACTAAGTGACTAACACTTCCTAAACTAACATAGCAAACACACCAAGGCAAATTAAGGTGGAGAAATTAGGAAGTATGGAGTTCTTGCAAAATAGTGGGCTTTATCATGAAGCACTGTAGCAAAATAATTCCCTCCAGCATGACACAAGGGGGCTTCCCTGGTAGCTCAGTGATAAAGAATCCATCTGCCAGTGCAGGAGACAAGGGCTTGATTTCCGATCTTGGAAGATCCCCTGGAGAAGGGGATGGCTACCCACTCCAGTATTCTTGCCTGGAGAACCCTACGGACGGAGGATCCTGGCAGGCTACATTTCATGGGGTCACAAAGAATCAACACAATTTAGCGACTGAACAACAACAAGAAGCATAACACAAGATGGGATAGGCTCTAGGCTTGGGTAGGTTCTAGGCTTGGGTCATTGAAATAAGTTTTATTTATTTATTTTTTTAAGTTTTATTTTTTTAAAAGACTCATTTATTAGGTTATTTCATGAGAGCAGAAGTGTGTGTGTGTGTGTGTGTGTGTGTGTGTGTGTGTGTGTGTGTTAGTTGCTCAGTCATGTCTGACTGTTTTTTCGACCCTATGGACTGTAGCCCGCCAGGCTCATCAGTCCATGGGATTCTCCAGACAAGAATGCTGGAGTGGGTTGCCATTTTCTTCTCCAAAGTTTTATTTTTAATACCTTCATGAATGTCCAGCAGGACAGTCAGACGTCGTGTGGGATGTGGGACAATTCTGGGTAAGATGAACTCTTTTGCTCCAATCCGAGGTCATCGTGACTACCAACACGCTCACAAATTCCCGAGCTGCCTCTAGGGGGCGATCTTTCGCTTAGTCACTTCTGCTGCTAGTCCACCGGCTAGCTGCTCTGTGATCTTGAACCCCCTCTGAGCTTCAGTCGGCTCATCTGTCAAGGCAGAAGGCAACAAGGCCTGATGTGCCACAGGACTTCCTCCAGACCCGCGCGTGGTGCACTGCTATTTCCCCCAGTCTTCAAAGAAGGAAGGGCTTCCCTGGTGGCTCAGTGGGTAAAGAGTTTGCCTGCGGTGTGGGAAAGCTGTGTTTGATCCCTGGCTTGGGAAGACTCCCTGGAGAAGGAAATGGCAACCCACTCCAGTATTCTTGTCTGGAGAATTCCATGCACAGAGAAGCCTGGTGGCCTACAGTCCACGGGGTCACAAAGAGTCGGGCACCACTGAGTGACTAACACTCAAAGAAGGAAAACCGAGACTCAGAGAGAGACTTGCTCAAGGTCACGCGACTGATGAGCTGATGAGTGGTGAAGGGTTCCTCCCACCGTTTGCCTGACCCTAGTTCCAGGCCTCATTCTAAGTCAGCACAGCTGACCAAACACTGGCAAAGATTTGGCAGCCGTGTGTATGGAGGCAGCTGTCAGGGTTTCCTCCTTCCTTCCTTCCTCCCAAACAGTGCCTCCCTTGGACCAGGCCAGGTACCCAAGATGGGGGAGGTGGGTCTTTAACAAATCAGTGCACATTTCTTACCCATAATACCACACAACCTCTCAGTACATTACCTTTTCATTTTACGTTCTCCATGGCATTCAATTATTACTAATCAAAACTGTTTTTGCTTACTTCTCCATGATGTGTCCCCACTAGTTTTGTGGCTGTTGTTCAGTCGCTCAGCTGTGTCTGACTTTCTGTGATTCTCACGGACTGTAGCACCCAGGCTTCACTGTCCTTCACCATCTCCTGGAGTTTGCTCAAATTCACATCCATTGAGTCAGTGACACCATCCCACCATCTCATCCTTTGTTGCCCCCTTCTCCTCTTGCCCTCAGTCTTTCCCAGCATCAGAGTCTTTTCCAATGAGTTGGCTCTTTGCATCAGGTGACCAAAGTATTAGAGCTTCAGCTTCAGCCCCACAAGTTTAGTTAGCAGTTAAAGGAGTAGGCTCTGCAGCGAGACTCCCTGGGTTCAAAGCATGGTTCTGTTAATACCAATTGTACCCTTAGACAATTGGATAATTTGCCCTTAGACAGATTACTTAACCTCTCTATTCTTCAGTTTCCTCATTTGTAAGATGAGATTGATAATAGTACAATACCTACCTAGGAGGATTGTTGGGAGGATTAAAGGACCAATTTTTATAAAAACTTAGTATGATACCCAGGTGGCTCAGATGGTAAAGAACACTCAGTTCAGTTTAGTTCAGTCGCTCAATCGTGTCCAACTAACTCTTTGCGACCCCTTGGACTGCAGCACACCAGGCTTCCCTGTCGATCACCAACTCCCAGAGCTTGCTCAAACTCATGTCTATCGAGTTGGTGATGCCATCCAACCATCTCATTCTCTGTTGTCCCCTTCTCCTCCTGCCTTCAATCTTTCCCAGCATCAGGGTCTTTTCCAGTGAGTCAGTTCTTCTCATCAGGTGGCCAAGTATTGGCGTTTCAGCTTCAGCATCAGTCCTCCCAATGAATACTCAGGACTGATTTCCTTTAGGATTGACTGGTTGGATCTCCTTGCTGTCCAAGGGACTCTCAAGGGTCTTCTCCAACACTGCAATTCAAAAGCTTCAGTTCTTCGGTGCTCAACTTTCTTTATGGTCCAACTCTCATATCCACACACGACTACTGGAAAAACCATAGCTCTGACTAGACGGACCTTTACCAGTAATGTCTCTGCTTTTTAATATGCTGTCTAGGGTGGCCATAGCTTTTCTTCCAAGGTAAAGAACATAGTAAGTGTTCAATAAATATATATTTTGGCTTCAAACATGCAGGACCTTAGCTCCTCAATCAGGGTTTGAACCTGAGCCCCCTGCATTGGAAGCACAGAGTCCCAACCACTGGACTGCCAGGGAAGTGCCAATGGATGCAGTATTGATAAGACTGTTAAATACACATACTCCCTGAGAAATCCCCTACAGAAATACCCCCAGCCTTGTTTGTAGTCGTGAAAAACTGGAAACAACTTAAGTGTTCATCAGTAGGTGATCGATCAACATCCTTCTGTGAAATATTCTGTAACCATTAAAAAGAATAAGCTACATTGATAGCTTTGATGAAAAAGCTGTCCATAAATCATTGTTAAATGAAAACATTATGTAACAGAACATCATGTATACTATAACTCAAATGTTTGCATTATATCTGTTGAAATAATATAGATAACGAGTATTTCATTTCAGCATAATACAGGTGTGACACATTTCTCTTGGTAAGTAAAGAAGATACATGACCAGATAAAACAACAGTAGAAAACTCTAGAATAAGAAATTCTATTACTGGAAGTCTCCCTAGAGATCAGCAAACCCAACCCCATTTAGCAAACGAGGAAGTATGAACCAGAGTGACTAAGATTCTCTGCTCTACAGACGTTAGGGCATTAACCATATGCCAGGGACTTCCCTGGTGGTCTAGTGGCTAAGACTTCACACTCCCAGTGCAGGGGGCCTGGGGTTTGATCCCTGGTCAGGGAACTAGATATAGCTACCACATGCTGCAACTAAGAGTCCATATGCTGCAACTAAAGATCTTGGATATGGCAATGAAGATTGAAGATCCTGAGTGCCACATTTAAGACTCAGCAGAGCCAAATAAATAAATATTAAAAACACAAACTATATGCAAGTTACTTGCTTGGTGCTGGGATATAAAAGTAAGTGGAACATGGTACCCACATTCAGTGGGTTTGTAGACTAGCTACTGTTACCAGTGTGATAAGTAATGTGAGAAAAACAAATTCAAACTGCAAGGTGGACCTCATCCAGACTGGTAATTCCCAGAGAAGGTCATGTGTTAGCTGACCTGGAAAGGATAAGCAGAAGTCAGACCAGGAGGCTGTGAAACAGGGCCCCAGGCAGGTGAAAGGGGAGAAGTGTAGTGCATTTAGTTAACCAAAGGAGTTGGAGTACAAGGGAATTCTACTCCTGGATTTAGGAAACAATAGTCTCCTGTCTTCCAGTTCAGGGATATTTTTTTTAATACTGCCTGACTCTCTAAAACTACTGACAAGTACAAGATGATTCAGCATGTCTACAATTTTCTGACATAAAGAAAAGAAAACATACATGACTCATGCTTACCCAGGTGTACACATTAAGATTTTCTAGGAACTTCCCTGGTGGTCCAGTTGTTAAGAATCTGGCTGATAATGCAGGGGACACGGATTCAATGCCTGGTTCGGGAAGATCCCACATGCTAAGGGGCACAACTAAGCCTGTGTGAAGCCTGTGCACAACTAGAGAAAGGCCACACGCAGCAGGGAAGACCTTGTGCAGCCAAGATAAATAAATAAATCATTAAAAAAAAAAAAGATTTTCCAAACCCTGTTGCTTAAAGTGTCTTTTTAAACTGGATAGTGAAAGAGAAGTTGCTCAGTCGTGTCCAACTCTGCGACACTGTGGACTATAGCCTACCAGGCTTCTCCGTCCATGGGTTCTCCAGGAGAATATTGGAGTGGGTTGCCATTTCCTTCTCCAGGGGATCTTCCCGAACCAGGGATCGAACCTGGGTCTCCCACACTGCAGGCAGAGGCTTTAACCTCTGAGCCACCAGGGAAGCCCTAGGCTACATGTAAACTCATGAAATCAGAACACTCCCTAATACCATACATAAAAATAAATTCAAAATAGATTAAAGAGCAAAGTGGAAGACAGGATATCACAAAACTCTTAGAGGAAAAGATAGGACACTCTATGATGTAAATGGCAGTGAGATCTTTTTCAATCCACCTCCTAGAGTAATGAAAATAAAAACAAATGGGACCTAATTAAACTTAAAAGCTTAAGCACAGCAAAGAAAACCATAAACAAAATGTAAAGACAACCCTCAGAATGGGAGAAAATATTTGCAACCTAATGCCCCTCTGACCAGAGAAGACTCCTTGAGAGTATCTTGGGCTGCAAGGAGACCCAAAGAGTCCATCCTAAAGGAAATCAGTCCTGAATATTCATTGGAAGAATTGATGCTGAATCTGAAACTCCAATACTCTGGCCACCTGATGAGAAGCACTGACTCACTGGAAAAGACCCTGATGCTGGGAAAGATTGAAGGCAGGAGGAGAAGGGGATGACAGAGGATGAGATGGTTGGATGGCATCACTAACTCCATGGACATGAGCTTGACCAAGCTCCGGGAGTTGGTGATGGACGGGAAAGCCTGGCGTGCTGCAGTCCATGGGGTCGCAAAGAGTTGGACACAACTAAGCAACTGAACTGAACTGCCCCTCCCGCCACTGGGTGGCAGCCCAGGGCTAGATACCTGAGGGAGACCCTCCCCTCCCTACCTCCCACTCCCTCACCCCAGGGCAAGCCTGGGTCCAAGGGATTGCTGCCCAAGCATGTCTATAATCCTATTTCTATAATAAAAATCATTTTAATTATTGAAAAAAAGGGGGGTGAGCAATGGGGTTGTGTACCAAACTCTCCTTAGAGGTTATATCCTCAACTGGGATTCTGGAGAACTTTAACTTCCTCCATTACAGATGCTAGATCTCATCAACATTTGACTTTTTCACAGTGTATGAGGAACCTGGTGGGCAACAGTCCATAGGGTTGCAAACTTACCTGTTTTAGAAGGAGGGGAGAAAAGGAAAATTTTAAGGGTCAGTTTATTTCATCCCTTTTCTTTATTCAATTCCACGCATACTATGCCACCTTCTGGTCAAGAAATGGCTTTTTGTCTGTGTCAAGGAAAATCACTGTTAAAAGTGAGTACAATGGTTACAGTATCTCCCACCTGCAGGCCAAGGTGAAGAGAAAACTTTGTTTTGCTCAAATGGGAGAGGAGTGGGTGTGAACAGGGTCAAGCTGAGTGACTATAGGTTTTTTTTATATAGAAAGTACCTGAAGCCCTCATGCAAAAAGCCAGTCCTCAAGCAAGAGAAAGCAGAGAGACAGATCAGAGCATGGCCTTCAGCAGTGTAACTCTGTCAAAGCAGGAATTAGTAAAAGGATTAGTAAAATGAAAGTACTCTGTGTAACCCTCTCCATGTGTCCTCAAGGGACCTTCAGTGAAGATTGCTGTGACTTTTCAAGGCTCTTTGGGAAAGCATTTCAGATGTGTTAGATGAAGAAGGATAGACAAGGAAGCCCCAGATTTCTTTGCCACACTGTAGCTTTCTCAGAAGGGCTTCCCAGGTACTTCAGTGGGAAACAATCTGCCTGCCAATGCAAGTGCCCGCGGGTTCAATCCCTGGGTGGGGAAGATCCCCTGGAGAAAGGAAGGGCAACCTATTCCAGTATTCTTGCCTGGAGCATCCCATGGACAGAGGAGCTTGGCAGGCTACAGTCCATAGTGTCGCAGAGTCGGACACTACTGAAGCGACTTAGCACGCACGTACATGTAAGAAATTAAAAGATACTAGGATGTAAACCATCATAGTTAAATACTTGCTCCCAGAACTGTAGTACATTCCCGGAAAGATTCCCTAAAAGCATGATTTCTGGGTCTACAGGCATGCTTGCTTCTATTTATTTTTTAAAATTAAAAAATATTTTTCTAGCAGTTTTACGTTTCCAGAAAAATTGAGGCAGAAAGTCCAGAGAATTCTCATACGCCAACTGCTCTCCCTTCAATCAACAATCTTCTCGCTTAAAAAAAAAAAGTATTATTGATTTATAGAGGCTTTGGGGAATGGGAGAGGATATAGAAAACACACAAAGACCCTGGTTTGGTAAAATAAGGTTCGGCCGAAAAGCCGGGAGCAGTGAGTCAAAGTGAAAACTACATTTCCCAAAGGGTAGCGCGGCACGTCACAGAGGATGACGGCGCATGCGTAAAGGGGTCCTCCGCGCTGCGACTAAGCTCATAAAAGGGAAAAAGGCTGTGTGGGTCTCGTCCTGCCGCGAATCTTCGAACGTAAAGGGCATTGTCATCTGCAGACTCTGAAGAGCATTCGAGGGATCGCGCGCTTGCTCCCGCCGTCGCAGTTTCCAGCGCGACGTGCTTGTTCCACCCGTGGCTCTGTAGGTAGGTATGGGTCGCGGTCTGGGACACCCCCCTTCCGCCGCACACCCCCGCCCGGAGGATGGCGGGAGCGGAGGGCCGAGGGTCCCCATGCCCCAGCCTCGCTGAGACGGCGCTTGAGGGGCGGCGCGCACGCGCCTTGGCGGAGAAAGGCGGGGCGCCAGGAAGGAGGGCTGGTGTCGACCGTCTGTACCGTCTGCGCGTGCGTGCGCCCGCCAGCCCTGCACGGGTGGAAAGTCACCGCACGTGGAGCTTGGCGCGGTGGCCCAGGGAGGTGGGGTACCCAGGCCAGGTGCGAGAAGACGAGGGCAGAGGATGGGCCCCGAACCTTGGTAGCATTTGTTATTTGCTCATGATGTGCCCATCTTAACCAAACCACCTCATTCTTCATTCATATTTCTCCTGGCGCCTCGTTTCTCTGCCCTTGTTTGCAGCCAAATTTTTGGTCTGTACTCACTAGCACTTTTTCTTCTCCAAACCCACTTCAGTCGGGCCTGGATCCCCACTCTTCCACTGAAATAGTGCCTTGTCAAAGCCACCAGTCATCTCTAGGTCGCCAAATTCAGTGTTTAGTTCTCAGACCTGTAGCAGTATTTGATGTAGTTGATCTCTTTTTGCTGTGGAATATGCCGAAGTGTGACAAAACTTGGAAGGAAGAGTATAGATTTTATAGTTTGCAGGCTTGCAGTGGCAGCTCGACTACTTGTATTCCCTGAGTTACCTAGCATAACTTCACTCAACTGAACTGCACCTTCCCCAGCTGTAAGAAGGTGGGCTTGTAGCATTAATGTAGGCTTAAATGAGAGTCACCTGTGTAAGCTTCAGTACCAAAGCCTGGTAGGTATTGGGTATGGGTGCAGGGTGGGGTAGGTGGAAATCATCAGGTCTTCTTAATTTAAAAAAGGAAGCTGATTGAGGGACTTCCCTGGTGGTCCAGTGGTTAAGAATCTGCCTTGCAATGCAGGGGACTCAGTGTTTGATCCCTGGTCAGGGAACTATGATCCCACCTGGTGTGGGGCAATTAGGCCCAAGCACCACAACTATTGAGCCCACAGCCACAACCAGAGGGTCCATGGTTCCCACATGATGCAACGAAGATCCTGCATGCTGCAGCTAAATGAATAAATATTTTCTAACAAAACAAACTAATGTAGATTCTTACTGATGGTGGCTAAATTGAGGGTATGGGATCTGAATGTAGTCTTGGATGCCTTGCTTCCCTGTGACTCATGACAAAGCTTTTATTGTCCTCTGTCCTATTGGATTATTTTTAGAGTGGTTTAAGTATAGACTGTTCTCATTTGTTTGTATGAGAGGGTCAGACAGCAGTTTTAGACTGGGTGTTTAGCAGTTACTATGTGCTTTTCCTCGTAGCCTTGGTCCCTATGAATTACCTCTTTTTAGTCAAACTTCTCAGTTGCAGGTAACAAAAAGGTAGCCCAAACTAGCCTAAGCAGAAAAGGAGTATCTGTTGACTCTAACTAAAGAGTACCAGGTGCATCAGCTTCAGGTATGGCTGTATCCAGAAGCCTTGGTTATGTCACCAGTATTTCCTGTGTCTTTTCAGCTCTGCTTTCCTCCATGTTGATTTCTCCCTCAGGCAGGCAAAAATCTCCATCAGTTCCAGGCTTCTATGCTACTCTCTTAGTCAACAGAAAGAGGTCGTTGTTTTTTGTTTTTGTTTTTGTTTTTTTTTGATACATTGCTTCAGCAAGAAATTTGAAATTGATATTGGCCAGATTTGGGTCACATATCTCTTTCAGAACCAGCTGTGCTGGGCAGAAAGACGTAATACTTCTATGGACCCAGGTGGTATACTCAGCCTTGGAGCCAAGATGAGGGATGGTTTCCCAAAGGGAAATTAGAGTACTATTACAAGACCTAAATGTTTACTTAAGAAAAAAGAACAGATGTCTTTAAAAAGATTCACATATGATTGCTCTTAGCAGTTTTATTCATGATTGCCAAAAATGGACATAGACGCTATTCAGAGAAAAAAGGTTAAATAAACTGGTTTGTTTGTACAATTGATGCAACTCAGCGATAGAAAGGAACAAACTCCTAATACACACAGCAACACAGATGAATCTCAAAAGAAACCAGACACTGAAGTATATGGATGGCATGATTATATTTCTGTGAAGTTCTGGAAAAGGCATTACTAGTCTCTAGTAGAACATAGCAGAATAGTGGTTCCCCTTGTGGGTAGAAGTAGAAAGTCTGGAAAGAAGAGGGTTCTAGGACCCAGAAGGTTTAGGGTTCCTGGGCCTTACCTCAAAATTCATAAGAATTCTGAAACCTTATGGGGGTTACATAACCGCTCCTTGGTTTGAGACTAATGCTGAGATGAACTGGGACCCTTGAGCTTGGATAACAGGCAGTTTGAGCTGAACATTCTGTTTCCTCCCAGCTGGGAGCTCCCTGGTGAGCTGTGGTTCCAGGTCTGTGTTCCCACTTGTTTTGCACAAGTAAACTTAGTGTTCTCAGAGTGGAGAGCTACAGGAACCTTTACTGAGAGTGTATTTTCTGGGGAAATTCAAGTTCACAGCTGACTGGATCTGGAGATAGCAGTGTGTGCATGCTCAGGCACAGAGTTGTGTCCGACTCTTTGTGACCCTATGGACTATTGCCCACCAGGCTCCTCTGGCCGTGGCATTCTCCAGGCGTTTGCCTGGAGCGGGTTGCCATTTCTTCCTCCAGGAGATCTTCCTGACCCAGGGATCAAACCACATCTCTCGTGCATTGGCAGGCAGATTCTTTACCACTGAGCCACCTGGGAAGCCCAGAGATAGCAGTAGTTTATTGTAAGATCATAAAATGAGGTGCTTCTCCCCGGCAGGGTGCTACCTCGTGGGCAGAGCCCAAGCAGGGGAGGCCCCTTACATGGTGGCGGCCGTGATCACTCCCCCACACTTGGGATGCGTCAGCGTTTTCTGTTGCTTGTGCCTTTGTTTGGCTCAACTTAATAATACAGTCCCCTGTCTTTTCCTGGCACTGCCTTATTTACACTTCAGAATTACTTCACATCAAATAGAAAAGAAGTGAGATGAGAGCATTTAAAAAGTCACAAGTCGGCGTTTTTTTTGAGTGTTCGTGCGTCCTCACAGTTGGTGTAGGGGCTTCCTCTGCCTTAAGACGGGCCTCTCGTCAAATTTGGGGCCCTCCTTCCCCACCGCTGCCTTCTGGTTGCAGGATGAGGCCCTCCCTGGCTTGGTATTTGACTTACTCTTCCTCCAGACCACGTGGGTCAACTTTTTCACTTAAGTTTGCTGACAGTTTCAACCGCAGTTTCGTGTGTCTGTTTCTGCATCTACTGATTGCAAAAGGTTTTATGAGACAGCACTTTTTTTTTTTTTTTTTAATATACGTGGGATCTTTCTGGAAAATTACCCAAGAAACAACAGTGTTTGCTTCAAGGAGTGGGCGATTTCCTGACACTACTCATCAGTAGGATTATTGATGAAAGGGTCTTGTTGATGACAGCAGAGATGACTAGTCTTGCCTGTGGAGCTTTCTAGGTTGTCTGGAGAAGAAAAGATCTACCTACATCTACTGACTGGAAAAGCTGGTTTATAGATCTAGGTGAAAGTGTTAGTCACTCAGTTGTGCCCAGCTCTTTGCAACCTGGTGGAATGTAGCCCTCCAGGCTCCTCTGTCCCTGAAATTCTCCAGGCAAGGATACTGGAGTGGGTTGCCATGCCCTCCTCCAGGGGATCTTCTCAACCCAGGGACTGAACCCAGGTCTTCTGCATTGCAGGCAGATTCTTTATCTTCTGAGCCACTAGGGAAGCCCGGAGGTCTAGATAGGTTCCAGGAAAAGTCAAATAAGAGTTCAGTTAGGCTTCTTTAGAGTTAGTCAGACAAGACCAGTCTTTAGCTGGTTGTTGAGGAAAATGTACCCTGATAAAGAGGGAAAGGGTAGGCCTTCCCGGTGGTTCAGTGGTAAAGAATCCGCCTGCCAATACAGGAGACACAGGAAACATGGGTTCGATCTCTGATCCAGGAAGATCCCACATGCTGCAGAGCGACTAAGCCCATGTGCCAGAACTACTGAGCCTGTGCTCTAGACCCCAGGAACTGCAATTACTGCCCCCTAGATCCTGTGCTGCACAACGAGAGAGTAGCCCCTGCTCGCCACAACTGGAGAAAAGGCCACACAGCAGGGAAGACCCAGCACAGTCAAAAACAAATAAGGAAAATGAAAAAGAGGGAAAGAGGTGCCTCTCAGGCTCTTTGGAGGGTGGAGTGGGATGGGACAGGACATCTGTGTTTGAGAGTCTGTAGATAAGACGCACTAGAAGGACTGTCAGCAGATGATGACAGTAGATAGGCCTCAGGACTGGATCCCATCCTTCACCCTTCTGTCCCTTCACATGCAGCCCTGTTCTCTCCTGCCCCTCAGCCAACATGCTTCCATTTCCTCCGCCTGTAATCCCTCTGTCTGCTTGCCTCCCCTCAAGCCTCCACCCCTGTCTCTGGGTCACAGCCCTGCTAGCAGGGAATTGCTGTCTTCATTGCTATCACACCCCTCCTGCGTGGTCCCTCCCATTGACAGTCCCCCCCCCCCCCCCCCGAGGTCATCAGTAACACCCTATTTGATTCTAGAGACAGTCCTTTTCTGTGGCATGTGGTTTTATCGGTCACCCTCTCACGTAAACTTTCCAGCTTTGAGGGAGATTAAGATTTGGAGATGTCATTGCTCAGACAGGGCCGGGGGAGGAGGTTACCTAGGAGTGAGAGGGGACAGCAGCCCGGCTTGAGCCCTGAGGAGCGCCAACGTTTGTGATTCTATTTATTTATGTGTTTGGCTGTGCTGAGTCTTTGTTGCTGTGCGGACTTCTCTCCAGTTGCAATGAGCGGAGGCTGCTCTGCAGTTGAGGTGCGCGGGCTGCTCTCTTTGCAGAGCACAGGCTCTAGGACACGCGGGCTCCAGCTGTTGCAGCACGTGAGCTCAGCAGTTGTGGCTCCATGGCTTGTGGAACCTTCCTGGATCAGGGATCAAACCTGTGTCTCCCGCGTTGGCAGGCAGATTCTTTATCCCTGAGCCACCAGGGAAGCCCAACTCCAGCATTTAGAGAATGTTCAGAAGGGAGATCAGCCCAGGAGACTAAGGAGGAGCCGGGGTGAGGTAGAGGCAACCCGCACAGCAGGGAGGCCCTGAAGCCAGAGGTGGAGGAGGGAAGGGACCTGTGCCCACATGCTGACACATCATGTCGGATAAAACAGGAAAGGATCCAATGCTTTGACCTGTAGGAAGTGATTCATTTTTTTCAAGAACATTTTCGCTGGACTGGTGAGGATGAAGCTAGCTGAAAGTGGGTTGAAAAGTGAAATGGGGGTGAAGAAGTAGAGAGTCACATGCTTGGACAACTTTAATTTTGAAGTGGAACCAGGAATGGGTGGGTCCATGAGGTGAGCATGCGGTTCAGAAGCTCTCATTTATTTTTAAGATGGGTCCCTGCCCCAGTGTGTGCTTGTTTGCTCATAAAGCGTAGGAAAAACATGTCAAGTGATGCAAGAGGAGATGGGGTTCAGAGCACAGATGAGGGAGGGTTTGGTCTTCAGTAAGTGAAAGGACAGTCTTCTGTCTTGAGGGGAAGGCGGAATGGAGCTCTGCTGCACGAGGTCATGGTTTTGATGGTGGGATCGTTTCCACAGACTTTGTGATCTCTGGCTTGTCATCTGAGCAAACTGGGAACCTTGGACATCAGTAAAGGGGACCCAAAGTCAGGTATGAGGGCAGGAGCAAAGATACTGAGCAGAGAAGATGTTTGAAGCATTCACATTATAAGAGAAGGTAACTGATTTTTCTGGTAGTAGAATGGGAGTGCTTGCTATCAATGTTTGTATAAAGTAAAACCCACCTGTCCATTTGGGGGGCTTCCCCCTCTTTTAATATGCACAGGGTAGGCATGTAGAAGGCAGGTGGTTCTGACCAGGATTCTGCTTTATGTGGCAGGAGAGAGTAACCCTTTTCCATGCTGATCCGATCTTTCCCAGAATCTTCCCACTGGACTCATCCTTGGTCAACACCCTCACCTTGGTTGTGGTTCAAGGGGGTCTCTTTCCCCCTTCCTCTTTGCTCACTCAGCAGATCATCTCTAGCCTCATCAATGACCTTTATGCTATTCATTGTCAAATTTATCCACTTTGAATCTCTTAAACTCTAGATCCCTGATTTCATGTGGTTCTAATTAGTGCAACTAGACTTTTTTTTCTTAAGGGACATGTTATTCTTTGTATTAAAATGCATTATATAAGGCCTGCAGTGGTAAAAATAGCACTGCACATGTGAAGAAAGAAAGATGTGTCACAGCTAAGTTGGACTTCATAAAAATTGAGAACATGTGCTTTAAAGGACACAATTCAGCAATCACTTATAAAACCAAAAAATGGGCAAAGGGTAGTTCTCTCAAGAAGTTACAGAAATGGCATTTAAACACATGAAAAGATGTTCAATATCATCAGCCATCAAGGAAATGCAAAGCAAAACCACTGGTTAGCATTTCATACCCACTCAGATGGCTGTAATCAAAAAGACAGATAATATCACATGTTTATGATAGAGATAGCAGAACCCTCCTATGTTGCTGATGGAGATATAGATGGCACACCCACATTGGAAACAGTCCAGCAGTTCTCAAAAGCTTAAACATAGAGTTACCATATGACCCAGCAGTTGCACTCCTTGGTACATGCCCAGAAAATGAAAATATGTCTGCAGGTATTTATAGCGGCATTGTTCATAATGTCCAAAAAGTGAACACAACCCAAACGTCCATCAGTTGATGAGCTGATACACAAAATGTGGTATATGTAAACATGGAATATTATTGAACAGTAAAAAAAAATGAAGTAACTTCATGGCTGATTCATGTCAATGTATGACAAAACCCACTACAATGTTGTGAAGTAATTAGCCTCAACTAGTAAAAATAAATGAAAAAAAAAATGAAGTGCAGAATAAGTGCAAAATATCTAGAGACAGAAGGTAAATTAGTGTTTGCTGAGGGCTGGCAGAGTTGGAGATGGGCATGTATTTAAAATGTACAATTCAATCAGTTCAGTCGCTCAGTCATGTCTGACTCTTGGCCACCCCATGGACTGCTGCACGCCCGGCTTCTCTGTCTATCACCAGCTCCTGGAGCTTGCTCAAAGTCATGTCTGTTGAGTTGGTGATGCCATCCAACCTCTCATCCTCTGTCTTCCTCTTCTCCTCTTGCCTTCAGTCTTTCCCAGCGTCAGGGTCATTTCAGATGAGTCAGTTCTTCACATCAGGTGGCCGAAGTATTGGAATTTCAGCTTCAGCCCTTCCGATGAATATTCAGGACTGATTTCCTTTAGGATGGACTAGTTGGATCTCCATACAGTCCAAGGGACTCTCAAGAGTTTTCTCCAACGCTGAAGTTCAAAAGTTTCAATTCTTCGGCACTCAGCTTTCTTTATGGTCCAACTCTCACATCCATACATGGCTACTGGAAAAACCATAGCTTTGACTAGACAGATCTTTGCTGGTAAAGTAATGTCTTTGCTTTTTAATATGCCGTCTAGGTTTGTCATAGCTTTTCTTCCAAGGAGCAAGCATCTTTTAATTTCATGGCTGTAGTCACTATCTGCAGTGATTTTGTAGCCCAAGAAAATACAATTCAGTGGTTTTTAGTATATTCAAAGTTTTGCGGTCATCACCACAATCAATTTTATAACATTTTGATCACCTGGCCAAAAAACCTTATACCCATTAACAGTCACTCCCCTTCTTTTTTCAACTATCTCCGCCCACCCCCTCACCCCCCACCCCAGCCAACTTTCTGTGAACTTGCCTATTCTGGCTATTTCTTATAAAGGGAATCATATAATATGAGGTTTGGTTGTGTCTGGCTTTTTTCACTTAGCATAATGTTTGCAAGGTTTGTCCATGTTGTCGCATGTATCACTACTTCATCCCTTATCATTGTAATAATATAGTCTGTTGTATGAATAATACCACGTTTTACTTAACCCGAACCCATTCATTCAGTTTCTCCACATCCTCAGCAGCGCTTGTTATTATGTCTCATTTTTATTATAGCCATCCTAGTGAGTGTGAACTGGTTTTTCCTGTGGTTTTGACTTTTATTTCTTGATGGCTAATGATACTGAGCGTTTTTTTCAGTTGCTTGTTGGCCATTTGTATATCTTAGGAGAATTGTCTAAGCAGATCATTTTTGTATATGGTCTGAGGTAAGGACCCACATTCACTCTTTTACAGGTGGGCATCCAGTTGTCCTTGCACCATTTATCAAAAAAGACTATTGTTTCCCCATTAAATTGTCTTGGCAACTTTGTGGAAAATCAGTTGACCATGGATATAGGTTTATTGGTGGTTTCTTGATTTTGTCCCATTGATCTTATGTCTGCCTTTATGCCAGTACCATACCATCTTGATTACTATAACTTTGTAGTATGTTTTGTAATTCAAGATTATTTTGGTTATTTTGGATCCCTTGGATTTTCATGTAAATTTTCGGATGAGCTTGTTAATTTCTGCAAAGAAGCCAGCTAGGATTTTGATAGGGCTTTTGTTGAAACTATAAATCAATTTGGGGAATAATGCTATTTTAATAATATTAAATCTTCTGATCCTTGAATATGGGCGTCTGTTTAGATCATCTTAATTTTTTTAAACAGTGTTTTCTAGTTTTTAGAGTAAAAATTCTATACTTTTCTTATTAAATTTATTCCTAAGTATCTTATTCTTTTTGATGCTATTGTAAATGGAGTTTTTTCTTAATTTCATTTTTGGATTGTTCATTGCCACTGTGTAGAAATGCAGTTGATTTTTGTCTTAGCGATCTTCTCTCCTCTAACCCTTATTAGTTCTTATAGTTGTTTAGTGAGTTTCTCAGGGTTTTCTTTAACTTTTTATTTTGTATTGGACTATATAGCTGATTAACAATGTTGTAATAGTTTCAAGTGAACAGCAACGGGACTCAGCCATACATAAACATGTATCCAGGGTTTTCTGTGTACAAGGCCATGTCATCTGCAGATGGAGATAGTTTTACTTTTTTCTTTCCAATCTTGGTTCTTTTATTTCATTTTATTGCCCCAGCTAGAACCTCCAGAACAGTGTTGACTTGTTGCTGATCTTAGCAGGGAAAGTTTTAAGTCTTTCACCAGTATGATGTTATCTATGGGTTTTCATAGATGCCCTTGATCAAGTTGAGGCAGTTCTCCTGTATTCCTGGTTTTTTTATTACTTTTTAAATAAACAAAAGCAGAGATTTTAAGAAGATATGACTATTTACATACAAGGAATTCAGTTTACTATTAGGAGGGGTGTGGGAGATTCAGTGTGAAGCTGATCTTTGTGGATATGGAGATGTATTAATTGAACCACCTTTCCCAGAAGGTAGGGGGATCATGTAAAATTTCAACATTGTAAAAAATTTTCCTTTTTTCTTCCCATCTCCTTTTCTCTTTAGGCATGTGTCCATTTTTACCTAGTTACAATAGCTTACTTTAAAAAAATTTTTTTATTGAAGTATAGTTGATTTACAATGTTGTGTTGATTACTGTTGTACAACAGAGTGATTCAATGTTTTTTTTATATACACACACACACATTCTTTTTTCCTTAATTTTTAAAATCATTTTTTAATTTGTTTTTACTTTCTGGCTGTGCCATACAACTTGTGGGATTTTATAGTTCCCCTGACCAGAGATTGAATTAAGGCTCTCAGCAGTGAGAGTGCAGAGTCCTAACCACTGGACCACTAGGGAATTCCTGAAATTCTGTTTTAAGATATTCTTTTCCATTATGGTTTAATCGTAGGATATTGAATATAGCTCTCTGGGCTATACAGTATGACCTTGTTATTCATCCATCCGCTAACCTCAACTGCCCACTGCATCTCTTCTCCAGTCCTCTTCCCCTTGGCAACTGCCAGTCTGTTCTTTGTGTCCGTGATTCTGTTCCTGTTTCATAGATAGATTCATTTGAATCATATTTTAAATTCCACATATAAATGATATCATATGGTGTTTGTCTTTCTCTTTCTGACTGATTTCACTTAGTATGATAGTTTTCAGTTACATCCATGTTGCTGCAGATGGTATTATTTCATTCTTTTTTATGGCTGAGTAGTATTCCATTGTATATATGCACCACATCTTCTTTATCCATTCATCTGTTGATGGACATTTAGGTTGTATCTTGGCAAAACAGTAGCTTACTTTTAAAATCGCCTATTATTGTCTTTTATCCTGATTATCTACTGTTGCATTTTATTTTCATCAGAATACATTTATCTTACCTTAAGTCAGATACTTTTAGTAAATTTTTCTTCCCTCTACAATAAAAAAAAAGTAACAGTACTTTATGATTTGGAAAGTGTCTTCATATAAGATCTTATTTGGAAAAAAAAAAAGATCTTATTTGAGCCTTCATTTTACAGATTTAAAAAAAGGGCAAAGTGAAAGTCGCTCAGTCATGTCTGACTCTTTGCGACCCCATGCACTATACAGTCCATGGAATTCTCCACGTCAGAATACTGGACTGGGTAGCCTTTGTCTTCTCCAGGGGATCTTCCCAATCCAGGAATGAAACCCAGGTCTCCCACGTTGCAGGCGGATTCTTTACCAGTTAAGCCACAAGGGAAGCCCAAGAATACTGGAGTGGGTAGCCTACCCCTTCTCCAGCGGATCTTCCCGACCCAGGAATCGAACCAGGGTCTCCTGTATTGCAGGTGGATTCTTTACCAAGTGAGCTCTCAGGGAAGCAAAATTTTAAAATAAAAAGGCAGGAGGAGGGTAAACCAGAATACTTGAATTCAAGAGTTGAGGCTGTGGCGTGCTGCTTTTGGAAGGTACTTACTAAGTACTCCTGACTTGTTTGAACATATGGAATCCAAGCATCTCTGGACTGGGGAAGAATTCCAGGACCACTTGCCACGGTATTAGTTTCCTAGGGCTGCTGTAAACAAATGACCATAAACTGGGTGACTGCAAACAAAAGAAATGTATTCTTTCACAGATCTGAAGGCTAGAATTCCAAACTCAAGCAGTCCTGTTAGTTGCAGAATCAAGGGTAGGGTCCTTCTTAGGGGCTCAGAAGGAGAGTATGTTCCATCTCTCTCTCCCAGTTTCTAGTGGTTGCCAGCAATCATTGGCACTCCTTAGCTTGCAGCTGCCTGACTCCAGTCTCTGCCTCTGTCAGATGACTGTCTTCCCTCCGTATATGTCTGTCTCTCCACCTGGCATTCTGTGTGTGTGTGTCTGTTTCTCTCTTACACGGACACAAGACATATTGGATTATATGTGTGTATGTGTGTACACAGTCGTGTCTGACTTTGTGGCCCCATAGACTGTAGCCCATCAGGCTTCTCTGTCCATGGAATTTTCCAGGCAAGGAAATTGGAGCACGTTGCCATTTCCTACTCCAGGGGATCTTCCCGACACAGGGATTGAACCCACATCTCTTATGTCTCCTGCCTTGGCAGGCAGATTCTTTACTACTGTGTCGCGGGGGGAAGCCGCATAAGCCACCAGGGAAGCCTTCATGTCGGATTAAGGCCTCCCCTTTTCCAGTATGATCTCATCTTAACATACATCTTAATTACATCTGCAAAGACGCTGTTTCCATATAAGGTCACATTCACAAGTACCAGAGGTTAGGACTGCAGTGTCCTAACCAGAAGAATGGTTAAACCCACAATAGCCACTAATAAGTTCTCTTTTCCTCCCTTCCCCGCAGGCACCCCTGTATACCATGGCCCTCGTGTCTGCTGATTCCCGAATTGCAGAACTGCTCACAGAACTCCATCAGCTGATCAAGCAAACCCAGGTAAAAAGCCACAGCTCTCCACTCCTCGAGGGGATCGTGGGCTGTGATACTGAACTGTGGAGGGGGCGGGGGTGGTTGTGTTCAAAGAGATTGGACATGCCGGAACCACGATGATGTCATGAAGGTGAGAGGAGGAGCATGTGGGCTATGACTGCCGTGCCTACTGGATTTTCTATCACGTGCAGGATTTTATGGTTCTTTTTGGTTAGTAGCAGCAATTTTGTGATACTGAGCTATATTCACATTCAGTTCACCTATTTAAGGTGTACAGTCCAATTTGAATCCAATATTCAAAGTGTTGTGCAACCATCACCGTCATCAATTTCAGAACATTTTCAAAAAAGCCCTGTACCCAGTAGCAGTCACTTTCCGTAAGCCTCCATCTCCTTGTTCCAGGTAAACATAGACACTCTTATCAGGCAAAATATTTCAGGTGTGTTTAGAGGTTATTTCCCAAGAGCTGGTCAAGGGCCAACCCTGTTTTGAAATGCCCAGCGTTTGAAAACCCTAGCCTGCTGAATTAAACCTTAACTGCACACCCACCTCCCTAGCCCTTGGCCTAGGCTCTGTTACAGCAAAATAATCATTTGAACATTTGCATTTAGTATAGCATTTATAGACGAGGGCATGGCAACCCACTCCAGTCTTCTTGCCTGGAAAATCCCCATGGACAGAGGAGCCTGGCAGGCTACAGTCCATAGGGTCGCACAGAGTCGGACACAACTGAAGCGACTTTGCATGCATGCATGGCATTTATATAGCAGATATAGGTGTACCTGATACAATAGTATCAGGATGAATATGCCTGACCTTTGCAGGAATCCTTGTAGGGTTGAAATAGACTTAAAGAAACAACTAAATCTGTTCTATGGAACCATTACATGCACTTTCATATCTTTGTCCTAATTTGATTACCCAATTTCCTCCTTCATCTTCCACTCTCTGTACCGTTTGATAGACTTATGTGAAACTGCTTAGCATCAAAAGTAACTGATGAGTCAAATCCAGTTCCTCCTCAGGCCAGTCATCTTTTATCAGCATTTCATTCTCACAAGACTTTGACTCAGTCTCCTAATACAGTTGGTCATCAATATCAGTATTAGCCTATGATTTACTTAACACAACATAGTTAAATCTTACTGATAGTACCAGTGTGTTATAACATACTAAAGTGTGATCATGGTAAAATTGGTTTCATTATAGAACAGATCAGTAAGAATTACAGAGCAGTTTCTTATGCCTTTGCAACAGAATTGGCTCTGCCCATTTACCAGATTTATGAACAGGTTTTAATACAGTTTGTTCATGATTCAGTTATTTTTGAATTAGTGGGCTGTTTCAACTATGTGGTATAACTGCATTCACTCCTAACTTCATTTTGCCAAATGGCTACCGGCTCAAGTTTTTAGAAATTCTGACATAAAGATTAAAAGGTAAAGTTACAATTTCTTTCTTAGGAATCATCCTAGCTCCCAGAATCTTCACTTGCAGCCTTGGTCCTAGGATCACTGATGTAGGGAAGAATTGTACCAGCTTCCTTCCCTACCCCTGCTTCTCCAGATGAATTGATCATAGATACATGTGTAAATTTCTAGACTCTCAATTCTGTTCCATTGATTTATATGGCAGTGTCACACCATTCGACTACTGCAGCTTTGTAGAGAGTTCTGAAGTTGGGGAATGTGAGTTCTCCCATGTTATTTTTGTTTTTCTTTTTCAAGATTGTTTTGGCTGTTCTGGGTCACTTGAATTTCCATATGAATTTGAAGATGAGCTTGTCAGTTTCTGCAGAGAAGTCAGCTGGAATTTCGATGGGGGTTGCATTGAATCTGTGGATCACTTTGTCTTTTTTGATAAAGGAGTATCATTAAATGTATAACTTGTGATTGAACTTTAATGCCTTTCGTACTGCTTTTGCATTAGGCGGGGGGAAAAAACCTTTTGAACTTAGGGATTTGGAAGTTGGATTTACAAAACGAGGGCCCTGTTTATGGGGCCTCTGGCCAGGGCGGTAGGGTAGTTATCACAGCAGCATGAAGGGCTCCCTCATGTCCTGTCGACCTCATCCTTGCAGGAAGAGCGATCGAGGAGTGAACACAACTTGGTGAACATCCAGAAGACCCACGAGCGGATGCAGACCGAGAACAAGAGTGAGTAGCTGGGCTCGGGAGAGAAAGGCAAGGAGCGGGGTGGGTGTGAGCTAAGACTGGCTGTCCTCATTTTCAAAAGCGACTTTTGCATGTATCTGCCTGATCCGAAATGAAGTGCTGCCTAGGCCTGAAGGACAGTTTTCACTTGGGCCGGGTGACCCAAGATGACCCAGGAGACGGATGGCAGACTCGCATGTATCTGTCTCCCTGTGTTTACTCTGCAGTCTCTCCCTATTACCGGACAAAGCTGCGTGGCCTCTATACAACTGCCAAAGCCGATGCAGAGGCTGAATGCAAGTGAGTACTGTCCCTCTGCTTTGCCGTTGCCTCCCTACTCACCCAGGTGCTAGGCTGTAGGAGCCCACGGCCCCAGCCTGCCCCCCTCCCAGGGCTAAGCAGATCCTGACTCCCAGCCTCTCCTGTAGGGCCCAGCTTCTCTAGAGCCCACTCTCGTCCCTCTTCCCCGGCCCCACTGTTGTATAAATGGCAGAAGGGCATAGATCAAATCCCAGCGCTACCACTTGACCTTGGGTGGTCTCTTGAGCTGAGACTCAGTTACTCCCTCATTAAAGTAGGGATAATAACTGCCTATA
Source organism: Muntiacus reevesi (assembly GCF_963930625.1). Classification (NCBI taxonomy): domain Eukaryota; kingdom Metazoa; phylum Chordata; class Mammalia; order Artiodactyla; family Cervidae; genus Muntiacus; species Muntiacus reevesi. The sequence goes on from NC_089250.1 coordinate 204,396,516, forward strand.
GAATTGTCAACGTAAAATGTGGTGATGCATATAAAGTCAGTAATATCTATATTTTTCAAACTGTTTTGACCATAACCCATGGTGATGCCTGGTGCTGGGTAGTCTTCACAGAGACACACACGGTTAGTGAGGGACCTGCCTTCAGGGGCAAGCCATCCAGAAAGGAGAGATGCCCTAAAAAAAGTTACAGGACAGTGTAGTCGGTGGGCTGGCAGAGAGGTGCTCACTGGGCCTTGGAATCTGGGACCCTCTCAGGGAGGAGGAGCAACTTGAGCTGGGGATGGGTAGGCAGACAAGACGGAGTGTGCCAGGGCTGTGAGGAGCTCCTGCAGGGTGCGAGCGTTTGGGGAGTGAGAACTAGCCCTGTGTGGCTGGGGGAGGGGAGGGCCTCCAGTACCCGGACTTTATCTTGGAGGCAGTAGGGAGCCAAAGATGGTATAAGAGCAGGAGAGAACGCCTGGCTGCCACACAGAGAACAGACTGGGTGAGATTCAAGTCTAGCTTAGAGACCAGTGGGGCCGGAGAAACACGGGGCAGGTTCTGAGATCAAACTGGGGACAAGTTGGGAGACGAGAAGCTTTCCAAGGTTTTAGCTTAGACAAAGGGGTCTGCTGGGGCCCCCCGTGTCAGGATGGGGAGCAGAGACAAAAGGGTGGGGCTGACTGGCGGGGAGGGGACACAGTGGATTCTGGTTGGAGGTGTTGCTTTCTTGGTCTTCCCGCCTGCCCTTGCCCATCCCCATCTTCTCCCAATTGGAAGGATTGGAAGGTTCATTGTGGGGCCCTTTCCCACTAGAGGGCCTGGAGTTTGGCTTGTATAAGTCAGAGTGACTCACACTCATTTAAAAGTAAAAGACAGACGTACCCTTCTCGGATTAACTGTCGGCAGAGTGAGGCGACAGCTTCTGTAGCCAGATGGTGTGGGCTCTTCTCTGGCCTCAACTTTCCAGAATTTAACACTTAAAGCTTGTTTCAGAAGTGCAGGTCCCTGGCAGTTGTGCTGCCATTTGACTTTTTCAGACTCTCAGACCTTCTTAGGTTCAATCACTAAATATTAAGTAAGGAGTCCTCCCCTCCAGATACCACACTGGGAAGAGAAGAGCGAGTGAGGCAGATAAGACGCCCGCCCTGCCCACAGGGAGCTCCGCGTTCGGGTGGGGAAAACATGGTGGTATTCGTGCCCACGTGGCACTGACCCGGCTGCTGTGGTGCCTGTCAGCTCTTCTTCCTAATATTTGTGGTCAACCTCTCGTGAAACTGCAGAGGCCCCAGGAGCCCGCGCCGCTTCTTCACCTACTTTGCTCTCCTTTCATCTGAGCCCACAGCTCTTCCCAGCCTTTCCTCCTGCTTTTGCAGAAAATGCAGAGAAGCCCCTCTGTCTTCATTTAACAATCGTCTCTTTTGGCAGGAGTGGAAGGAGACAGATCAAAGATGTCACTTTCCATGTGCCAGTGGAGGCGGGTAGCCATTCTGGGGGGAACAAGATACTTTCTTTTTTCGAAACTTATTTTTTAAAACTTTATTTTGTATTGGAGTGTAGCCAATTGACGATGTTGAGATTCTTTCAAGTGCATAGCAGAGTGACTCAACCATACATATACATGTATCCATTCTCCCCCTACCACCCAGACTACTGGGAACAAGAAGTTTTCTGACACTGATTCAGAAGGCATTTTTCCGGATGCAGCCCCAGGAGGGCAGAGCGTCCGGGATGGTGTCCTCCGTGACTCTCTGGCCACAGACACCAACAGCCTGGCTCAGAGTTCCATCGAAGGAAGGTAGTTTGATGAGTAGTTAGGCCTGTGCACACAGAGGTCCAGTTTAACTTTGTGAGGACCTGGGTGGTCACAGCCTCAAACGTTAAGTGCCTGGAGCAGAGAATGAATGCCTCAGCACCTGGACGGACTGTCTGAGCCAGGCGCCGAGGTCTGGTCAGCTGGCCGCCTGCGTGTGGGCACCGGCGGCGTGGACACCGTCCTGTGCTCACTGGGGGAAGGGCTCTCGTCTTGATCCATCACAGGATGTGTCCGCCGGGAAGCTGGAGGGAAGGTATTGTCCCTCCTCAGGCCTGACAGGGTCACACACAGACACAGACCAGTTACGGGGGCAGAGAAGCCGTGTGCCTGAGAGTCTAGGGCCTATTGTGTTCACCCTCCCGCTGGGCCTGGGGCTGAGGGAGGCCCCGCAGCCAGTCCTGCTGCTAGGCTCCTTCTGTAGATGGCCAGAGGGTGGGCAGCTCCCGGGCAGTTCATCTGTGCAACACCGCTTGGCTTATTAGCTGCTTTCTGTCTGCCTCTGCAAGCACAGTTCCACCTATCTCAGCAAGACAGAAGAAAGCCCACAAGGAATTTTTTGACTCCTTTTCTTTTTAAAAGTTCACTCTAATCAGATAATTACTGTGAACTGGTATGCAGCAGTACTGGATTACTTTAAAGAGCCCACACTGGTTAGGTCCTTACTAATGGTTGGGGAGGAAAGTTAGGGCTCAGGGTTCTTGGCTGAGGACCCTTCAAAGGATCAGCCAGCAAGAGGCCTTTCCTCCACTATCCCAGGGGAAACAAGCCTCTTGGGGTGGCCCTTCCCTGAGGGGTGCTGACAGGCTGGCGGGCTGCCTGCTAGAAGGTAGACACCCATGCTTTGCTGGGTGGTCATCCTGATTGACCTTTCTGGTTCGGAGAGGCAGAAATTTCAGTTCCAGAAAACTGCTCTTGAAATAGTAAATGATCTTAAAACATGGTTTCCTCAGACCTCTCCTCAGACCTCAGAACTTCAGTAACTTTGTTGTGGTTCAGTAGCTAAGTTGTGTCAGACTCTGCAGACCCCCTGGAGTGCAGCAATGTTACATTCCTTTCCTTGGAGATTCACAATGCAATTTAAAGTGGTAAAGGCTATGCCAAGTTCTGCAACAATTTCTTTAACTCAGTATTTCACAAACTTTCCTGCCAGTGGAGTACATTTACACACTGGTTCTCAAGTCTGGCTGCACCCAGAGGTTCTGATTTAACTAGGGTGGAATTCATGCATTAGTATTAACTTTTTATATGCTCAGACTTACCTAAATATATTTTTACCACATTTGCTTTTATTGTTCTCTGTATAGTGAAAAAATTTTTTCTGAACCTTTTATGTTGCAGACATGATGCCTGATGCCTCTGGACCTCTAAACACATCAATCAGCATGTGCTTTACAAAAGGACATTCTTAAACAACCATTTCACGTTTCTCAAAATTACGATATTACGCTGATATAAAACTATTCTCTGAGCTACAGATCTTATTCAGATGACCTTGATAGCAAAAGAACAGAATATTTTCCTAGTGCAGATTAGTTTTCCTGTCTCTTTAGTCTCTCTCAGTGTGGAACGGTTCCCAGGCTGTCTCTGCTTTTCGTGACTTTGACATTCTGAAAATGATAAGCCAGGGTAGAATCTCCCTCAGTTGGGTTTGTCTGCTGTTTCCTCACAATTAGATTCAGGTTTTACGCTTCTGGAAGTGATGTCCTCCGTCTTCATATTAGAAGGCAGAACTCTCACTGGTAAAGGTGGGCTCTTCCAGGTTTCTCCTCAAATTAGGGCTATTTACCCTCTTAGGTAGTTTGTCCCACTACTTCCTCCCGTCTCATCTGTTCTTTTGTGCTTTTAAGAATAAAAAGTACACACTTAGGGTTGATGGTTTCCGGCGGCAGGCTTGGTCCAAGCTGGCCAGCCTCCCGTTATGAGAAAAGGAAGTCCGTGCTTTATGCTTCACGCAGACCTCTTCTCTCCCTTCTCCCCACCCTCAGCATCCTTCGGAAAGCCCTAGATAAGATTGCAGAAATCAAGTCTCTATTGGAAGAGAGGCGGATTGGTGAGTTAGAGACCACCCGGTGGAGTGATGGCTCCTGAGAGCGACAGTCAGTCTCCCTGTGGGGGCGCCTGTGACTTCAGTCCAGTGGGATCGTCCGGGGCTGGGAAGGGAATGGGGATGGTCCCCAGCGCTCCCTGCGGACCACGCTGATTCCCCTGCTCTGCCTACTGTCTGGGGCACTCCCCCCCACCTTTCCTACTGCCACCTCCTGTTTCTTTCTTTTTTAAACCCACACCCTCAGCCATGAAAGCGCAGAGTTCTAACCACTGGACTGCCAGGGAGTTCTCCCCCCTCCCATTTCTTGCTCTGAGGAGAACCTGGCTGTGTTTTGAGAGCTGAACCCTGGGTGTCTTGAAACCAGCCTTCCGCATGGAGTTTACCAACACGAGGCGCTGGCTTCCAGATCCCTCAGGCTGCCGGGGCCTTCCCAACTCTCTTGGCCCAGTGAACCCACAGTCCACACCTCCTCACCCATCAAAAACTGTCACACCGCCAGCTGGGTCTGTATGAGGTGGCTGGGTGTGTTGAACCGTGCCCGAGATCAGGGGTCTGTCCACATTTGTCTTTAAAAATTTGTTGTTGTTGAACTACAACATATGTTAATAGGAAAGAACACAGATGTGAACACACAGCTTGCTGAAACTTTTCACTAACTGAACAAAATGTTCCTGGCACCCAGATCAAGAACTAGAACATGACCACTGCCCCACAACCCCCGCTTCTGCCCTTTCCTGCTCCTTCCCCTTAGGGTATCCACCCTCCCGGTGGCTCTTCATCTGTCAGTCTGGGTGGTCTCACTGCAGGCATCTTGAGGAAGGGGTAGGATGGCACGCAGCCCCTTGGTACTCACTCAGGCCAGGGTGCTGCAGGCTGAGCTCTGATGGCCCAATGTGGGCGGGCTGGGGTGGGCGCCCTATCTCTGATATCTTGAGGGCTCACTTCTCTCTTTCCCACAGCGGCCAAGATCGCAGGCCTGTACAATGACTCGGAGCCTCCTCGGAAGACCATGCGCAGGGGGGTGCTCATGACCCTGCTGCAGCAGTCAGCCATGACCCTGCCCCTGTGGATCGGGAAGCCTGGTGACAAGTGAGGGCGGGCCCCGCCCGGGTAGGGTAGGGGCTAGCAAGGCGGGGGCTGGGACTGAACATTTTAATTCTGTCCTCAGACCCCCGCCCCTCTGCGGGGCCATTCCGGCTTCTGGGGACTACGTGGCCAAACCTGGAGACAAGGTGGCCGCCCGGGTGAAGGCCGTGGACGGGGATGAGCAGTGGATCCTGGCCGAGGTGGTCAGTTACAGCCATGCCACCAACAAGTGAGTGGTCCCCCGGCCCCGTGGGCTGCTCTCCCGTCACCACAGCCTCATGGGCTACACTGTCATGCATCTGCAGGCTGGGAGGAAAGCTACACCCTTGGGTATCTGTGAGGACCAGGGGGCTGCTTCCCCTCCCTGCCCTCCTCCCCCTTCCTCACGACCTCACGACTCCCCGACTTGGACTGTGACCCTGACCCTTTCTGCATCCAGCCCTTTCCTTTCGTCCGCCCGCAGGTACGAGGTAGATGACATTGACGAAGAAGGCAAAGAGTGAGTGTGCTGGTGGGGAAGGGGGCTGTGGAAGCCTGGGGGCGGCCAAGCTGCGGGGACAGGGCCCCCACCTGACCTCAGCCCCACCCCCAGGAGACACACCCTGAGCCGCCGGCGGATCATCCCACTGCCCCAGTGGAAGGCCAACCCAGAGACGGACCCCGAAGCTTTATTCCAGAAGGAGCAGCTTGTGCTGGCCCTGTATCCCCAGACCACCTGCTTCTACCGTGCCCTGATCCACACGCCCCCACAACGGGTAAGGCAGCCCCCACAGGAGAGGCCGTCCCTAACGTCAGGGCCAGGTGGCCAGATGGCTCCTGGAGTCACCTTCCCGCCTCCTTCCCCTCTTGTCTTCATCTCACAGCCTCTCTGAGCTCGGAGGGCCCTGCAAGTTGCCCTCTGTCTTCTGCTTAGTCAGCCCTCCAGCCCTGCCCTCTGGGGCAGCGCTGACCCACCCTCCTCTTCCCAAGCTTCAGAGCCTTAGCAAGCCCTGAGCCGAATGGACGTGATGCGTACACTAGTCTAACCTCACTTTTGCATTGAGTTGGGAAGCTCCATGCCCAGGGCCTGTCTTGGAGCCCTTCACTCCAGCCCCACTGCCTTTTCCGCAGCTGAACCGCTTTCCCTCATGCTCTTGACCACATTGCCAATGCCCTGGTCACCTGATGCCAGTTTAAAGGCTATTCTTGCCTCTTCCCCCAGGATCCTCGCTGTTGCCCTCTAGGTTGTCCTTGATCCCTTTTACCCAGGCTCCCTGGTACCACACCCTCCAGTTACGGCCCACTTATGTAGGTGGTGGTCTCCTTGATCTTCATCCCTTATCCTTGGCCCTTGGTTGCTGAGGAAAGAGTTCTGTAGTAACAGGGACTGCGTTCACACATCTCCACTTCTTGAGTGAATATGAGGACAGGAGCTTCTGGGGTCCACGAGCCAGAGGTTCCTGTCACTCTAAGCTTAGTGGTGTGGGGCGGGGGTTTCGCCTGGAGCCCTCTGACCAGTCCCTCCTGTCTGCTTCTGCTGCAGCCCCAGGATGACTATTCTGTCCTGTTTGAAGACACCTCCTATGCAGACGGTTACTCCCCTCCCCTCAATGTAGCCCAGCGGTACGTGGTGGCTTGTAAGGAGCCCAAGAAAAAGTGAAGTGGCCTAGCAGACTCGCAATCAGCTGACACCCTCAAAGGGGGACACACAAGATTTTGTGATCAAATAAATATTCTTCCTCCTTGTCCATGTCTCCTGGGTTTTGCTTTTCCAGACCCTTGTCTCCCTCCCCACTAGGGCGAGCTGGAGGCCACCAGGGGAAATGGCTTCATTGGGTCCCAGTGGGCATCTACCCTTCTAGCTCAGGTTGGTTCTTCGCTTCCAACAGAGGCTCTTTGTTTAACACACATCAGATTTTATTTCTGAAGCCATGACTGGGCTTGTTTCACACCCCTCCAGAGGACCACTCACAGCTCCCAGCGGAAGCGGAGCTTGCAGCCCGCCATCTTCTCAGCATAATGGGCTTCAAAGCGCTCATTCTGGGCCACAGTGAAGGTGGATTTCCAATCGCCAGTGATGCCTAGGGAGAGATGGCAGGAAGGAGGTCCCAGCCGCAGAGGTGGCCCCGAATGGCCGAAGTGCAGCTCCATTTGTGGCTCGCCCCTCCCCGAATGCCCATGCCCGCCCCTTGGGGTGGCTCTTACCTTTCCTCATGAAGGCAGAGATGCTGTGGTCCATGATTTCAGTGGGTATGGTGCTGTAGTTGGTCATGGGGTTCTTCTTCATCTCTTTGAAAGACGTGTGCTGGATGATGTGATCCACAATCTCCTCCGGCAGGGAGCGCCCCAAAAACTCCAGGATCTTCTGGATCTCCCTTTTGGGGTCCTGGAGCAGTGGAGAGGCTCTTCAGTGGAGGTCTGGGTTACTTGCTGAGCAGAAAAGGGAGGCGCCTTCCTAATCCTGGGGGCGGATCTGGCCACTTCTGCCTAGAGACCTCAGGCCCTGTTCCTTGACTCTGGTCCTGTTTCCCAGGGGCAGGTGTGACTGCCTTCTACCCTGGGATCCTTTATCACAGAGGTCTGGTTCCTTTTGGCTGAGAGGAGGGACAGTCCCCTTTCGTAACGGTGGTCCCAGGAGAAGCTCTGGCAGTACAGAGCAGATGAGTGTTTGCACGTGTTGCTGACTTGGGCGTTAGGAGGTAAAGGGCTGAACAGGGCGCTGCCGCGGAGGGCACACTCCTACTCCAGTCCTGGGCAGGGGATCCGGGAGGGCTGGCCTGAGGGCTGCCATAGGGGACGGTGCTGAGTGGGCCCCAGCAGGGCCGTGTGAGGTTCCCGCCTTCCTAAGTGTGACGCGGAGGGAACTGGAAGCCGTGGTCTCACCTCCTTTATGTCCTCGTAGAAGAGGTAGAGAACAGGGTGGGTGTGACTCAGCTCCCACCACTCCCGCACGTGCTGGTACCAGGACCCGTAGCACACTGGGGAAGAGGGCAGGTGGCCGCGACACAGAGGTTGGCATTAATGTTAGCTGGTGCCCCTTGGCCCTACCCCCACCCCCTCTCTCCTCCAGCATCAGCCTCACCTTCCCCGGCCATGAACTTCTCCAGGAAGCTGTCCCAGGTGCCAGGGTCAGGGTGCACTTTGGCCATGCGGTAGAAGTGGTAATAGGAGACGGCCACATCCTTGGCATTGCGGGCGATGTAGATCACCTGGAGGGACAGGTGACCCCCAAGCCCAGCACTGTCACCACATGGCACGCCAGGTACCAAGCATCCCGCCCTCTATGGCCTTGCCACGGAAGCTCTCTCAGTCTGGCCAAAGGAGAAACAGGTCTAAAGGCTGACTCGCCTGCAGTCCTGGGGTGCAGGCAAGATCCAGCTGGGACCTGAACCCTGCTCTGATGCTGAACTCTGGGCTGGCTCCTGAAACTGTTATTTTATACTAATCCAATCCCCTTAACGCCACTCTGTCTGGATTTGGAACAAGGCATGCTGGGTTCCCACCAGCCCCTCCTCCACAAGCCTGTGAGCACCCAGACTGCACAGAGGAGTCTCATTTTCACCAGATACCTGACCCCACCAGAGCATCAGGCAGATGCCCCTCACCCTGTCCTTCTTAAGATGAGACCAGGCTGTGGGAAGTGAGACCTTCCCAGAAGGCAGGGCCAAAGCTGGGATGGCCCTAGCAGCCTCCTTCTCTGGCTCCCTCTGCCATTCACCTTGACTTTCTGATCCAACAGGGTCTTCGGAAGCAGAGCCAGGGGCAAGTGTGTCTTGAGCAGCCGTGGGGCTGGTGTATCTTCCAGAAGTTCAACACCTAAGCCGTAGGTAGGGCAAGATCCATGAGCTGGAGCCCCAGTCAAACCTCCCTCCACTCTGCTTGCCCCCAACACCCCACCACATACCTGTGGGAACCCCAGGGACCTTGAACTCAAGGAAGGGCACCCGCATGAAGACGGCGGCTCTCCGACACTTCTCCAGGTCGCCATCCTGGTAGATCAGGTCCAGGATCTCGCTCACCCAGGTGGTGCCTGGCGGGTGGGAATGGATGGGGGATGAGCAGGGCTGAGGCCACGCCCCTCCCGGCCCAAGGTGGGGACTGCAGCCCAAAGGAGGCCTGGGTATCCTCATCACTTACCCGACTTGGGGTAGGTGCTGATGAGCAAGTCATCAGGCCAGGCTTCGAAGCTCTGCAGTGGCCCCAGTGCCTCTGCAAAGTACTTGATGAGAGGGACACCCTTCACATACTTTGCTGGTGGGCGGGAGGTGTCCTGGATCAGTTCCATGCTGTCTCCTCAGGGGCGCTGGGGTGTGGCCTCCTTCCTTGAACAATATGTCACTGGTGCCAGCTGTTGAATTCTTGCTTTGAAGTAAAGAACCCAAGGCTGAGGGAGCCTGAGCCACTTGGCCGCGCTCACAGAGCTAGCTCACAGGGTGGTGGGGCTGGGATTCAAAGCCAGATCTTGTGTTCTGCAGTGGGTCACAACTCAGGCTGCATTTTCATTTGCCTGCAGAGCTTTTAAATCAATTAAATCACTCTCTGGGGATGGGACCCTGATAGTTTTTTGGAAGCTCTCCAGGGGATTTCAATGTGCACTTGAGAAAACCTCTAGGGCCTGCTGTCTGAACTTCCGGCCAGCCCTCAGCTTGCTTTGCCTTCTCCCTTCTGCTATAGGCCTAAGCCTGGTGGGCTCCTCCATCTCGTTTCCCCCTTGAGCTCCCCTGGGCCCTCACATACGGAAAACTCCCAAAGGCCAGTTGAGCCTGAGATCCAGCTTGCCCAACCAGCCTCTCCAAATTGGGCCCGAGATCCAGCTTGCCCAACCAGCCTCCCCCACTTGCCTCCCCCACTTGGAGAAAAACACAGCCAATTGAGCAACTGTTTAGGGGGTCAGAGTCTTGCAGGTGAATGAGCAAAACGGATGACTCAGTGGAGAAGAGGAAGGGCGAAGGAGGAAGAGGAGGAGGGGGATTCAAGCCAGGCTGGAGACCGAAATGAGCACTCCTTTGGGAAAGGGCTGGACGTGAGAAGTGGGAGCAGAGAGATCAAGTGATAGGAGCGGAGCCAGAGCCAGCAGCAGTGAGAGGTGAGTGGGATCCAGCCCTGTCACCCCCCAAGCTCGCCCTCACCTGATCTCTCTGGATCTTGGCCTTGTGACCCTGTCTGTGTCTGCGTGGGGCTGAGAACAGGCGCGGTGTGGTGAGTGCAGGACCGCTCTCCCAGCTGCAAGCTTTGTAGTTTTCAAGTGGGAGGGGCCTGGCGCCAGCTGGGCCCTGGCTGGGACTTGGCTGTCCTCCAGGAAGGAAAGGGTGAAGTTTGGGGTGGGAGGACCCTCTGTGCTACCCTCCTTAGCTGGAACCCAGCTTAGCCTGGCCTGAAAACCCAAGATGTGGGTTTAGTATGTAGAAAACAGAAGGCTGAAACTAGACACAAGGGTGCAATAGTTTTGGGGATTTTTTTTGGTGTTTTGAGCTGGAATCCTGGCTCCTGACCTGCCCTCTAGACTCCACCTCTGTCGAGAGGGCCAAGAGACAGCTTTTTCTAACGTGCCTGGTCTAGAAAGCGCAGGGGAGAGGAGGGGAAATGTGGGGACACTCACCGTTCTGCCGGCTCCAGGCCAGGTTTGCAGATGCCAAGGGTTCAGGTGGAAGGCAGCCCGCAGGCCCCCAGCAGCCTGAACATTCCGGGAACTTCTGGCTCTGACCACAGGGCGAGCCCAGAGGGATGTACGTGGGCAGGGTGATGGGGTTTGGGGTGGAGCCGGACAAGGCAGGCTCTTTTTGAGGCAGCATAGGATAGGAAAGAGCCAGAATGCTTGCATCAAATAACCCCGGGAGTGTGCTCCTGCTCCACGACTCCCATGGAGGGAGCTCGGGAGACAGCATGGAGCCTCATTTATGGTTGGTAAAACAACAGCCCCCAGAAGGTGCTTTTCTTTCTCTCGGTTTGAACGAGGCTCCGCAGACAGAGACAAGGATTTGGGGCTTTGAGAGTCACAGAACCCCGTTAGGGGAGAGCACCCTCCTCTCCTCCTCAGCCTTTGTTCTTACTATTTGGATTAAAATACAGGGTCTTCTCTGCTGGCTCAGACAGTAAAGAACCCACCTGCAATGCAGGAGAACCAGGTTCAATCCCTGGGTCGGGAAGATCCCCTGGAGAAGGAAATGGCAACCCACTCCAGTATTCTTGCCTGGGAAAAGTGATGGTCAGAGGAGCCTGGTGGTCTACAGTCCATGGGGTTGCAAGAGTCAGACATGACTTAGTGACTGGACCACCAGCAGCACCAGAGTCAAGCTGGGCACTGGAGCTGAGTGGGCTCTGTGTTCAGGGTGTGAGTCTCCTAAACCCTCAGAGGACAGTGTGACTTCAGAGGCTGGTCCACGCTGCGGCCAGCAGCCCCGCCCCGCTCCCCTGTCCTCTCCAGGCCCCAGTTACCAGCAGGGTCTCTGCCTCCTACCCATGCTCCCCACCCCCAGCAAACACCAGCAGGTACCCTAAACTCAGACTTTTTATTGTATTCAAGTAAAAACTGGCCAGAGCCACAGAGGGTGGCAAAGAAAAGGAGTGGGTGGAGGCTGAGGATGCTGAGAATCAGGTCTCAAGCATGTCGGTCCAGTGCTCCTGTGGAGACAAGAGAGTTGGTGAAAGGCAGCCCAGGAGACAGGGTGGGGCAGAGAGGCTGGGGCCCAAGCCACCTCTCACCTCTTCTAATTCCGAGTCCTCCTCGTCCTCCTCGGTGCCCATCCGGCACAGCCAGATCAGGTCTCCCCACAGCAGTGAGTTCTTACAGCTACCAGGGGGTATGGTTGATAGGAAACAGAGTCAGGATCACAAGCCTCCTCCAGGCCAGGACCTGGGTGCCAAGAGAAGGGCTTGGCTGCCCCAGGCCTGGACTTGGACAACTGGGCACCCCCTTCCCGCCTTCCTGGAGTTAAACCAGGCTGGAGCAGGGATGTGGGACTCACCCAGGGCATGCGCCCTCTAGAGGCAGAAGCTGCCCTGGTTCCTCCTGCAGGAACTCCTCTGCCAGGCAGATCACATGGGCCCTTAGGGAGCAGCCAGGATGCGGGCAACACAGGGGGCTCTCTTCATCCTGTCAGAGGTGGCAGACAGGTAAGAGAGAAAACGGGGAGTAATCATGTAGCTAACAATGGTGAAGAATTTCTATGGACCACACACTGTTCCAAGGGCTTTACATAAACATTCTTATGAGGTGCTACTATTATTTGCATTTACAGTAAAGAATCCACCTGCAATGCGGGAACCCTGGGTTTGATCCTTGGGTTGGGAAGATCCTCTGGAGGAGGGCATGGCAGCCCACTCCAGTATTCTTGCCTGGAGAATCCCCATGGTCAGAGGAGCCTGGCAGGCTACAGTCCATAGGGTTGCAGAGAGTCGGACACAGTGGTCAACTAAACACAGCACATAGATAAGGAAACTGAAGCACCGAGAGGCTAAAATACTGGTCCACAGGGACTAAGCTGGCCAGTTTTCTCTGAGTGGGAGCAGTGATTATCTAACAGTATGGCTAGGGCAGCCAGACCTAGAGTTCCTTACAGGTTGAGAGATTTCAGACAGGTCACTTAATCCCTGAATGGCAAGAACTCAACTTACACTTACTGAGAGCTCAGTAGAAGCCAGACACATCATCTCAGTTAATTTATTAAATATTTATTGGCCACTTGCTCTGCACCAGACCCTGTTCTACCGTAGTGAAAAGGAACTAAATGCCCCTATGGAGTTTGATATGGGGGTGAGGGTGGGAAAGACTGATAATAAGGTAAATAAAATATACAATATGTCAGACAATAACAGGCGTTAAACGAAGCCAGGGAGATGTACAAGAAAGAGAGGCAATTTTATATGGAGAGCCAAGGAAGAGCTGACCAGAGGAGGGGTGGCTTTTTCTTAAGATGGAGGGTCTAGGGAAGAATTTTTCAGTCCAAGGGGAAGAGCAAAGGCCCGGAGGCGGCCCTGGCGTTGAGGAATAGCCACAAGCACTATTCCCACTGCAGAGAGGAGAGCAGGACTTCCCTGGTGGTCCAGTAGTTAAGAACTCGCCTGCCAGTGCAGGGGACACAGGTTCGATCACTCCTCCGGAAAATCCCACACGCCTGGGGAGCTCGAGTTTGTGCTCCACAAGAGAAGCCATCGCAATGAGAAGCCCGGGCGGCAAGTAGAGAGTAGCCCCGGCTCTGAGCAACTAGAGAAAGCCCATGGACAGAAAAGAAGACCGAGAGCAGACAAAAGCGAAAAAAAAAAAAAAAAAAAAAGATAATAATAAATGGGTAGAGATGGGGGTAGAGTGGCCAAAGGGTGTCAGTGGACGGCCCAGACCCTTGATCCTAAGTCCTCTGAACCCTACCTAGACTGCCCTGACCCGTCTTACCTGGAGCGCGCGTGCGCAGAGGGTGCAGCGGGCGTCGACGTCTAGCTCCGGCTCGCATCCCGTGTCGTCGGAAGGACCTGCCTGGCTCCTCGGGGCTGGGGCCCAGGGCGGTGGAGGCCCGAAGGCCAGTGGCATGTGAGGTGGCGGCGGTGGGCAGAGGTCCTGGCGGAAGTCAGCGCGCAGCCAGCGCAGGGTGAGCGGGAGGCGCGCCCAGGGCGGCGCGCGCAGCATGTGAGCCAGGACGCGCAGGTGGAAGGCGAAGGTGGCCTCTCCGCGCAGGCGCCGACCCACGTGCGTCAAGCGGCGCGAGGCCTGTGGGTGCTGCCAGGCCCACTCGAACTGCAGGCGAGGGGGTACAGAGCTTCAGGACCAGCCAAGAAAGGGGTCCGCGGGGGGAAGGGGGCTCCCCGGGGAAGGGGCTGCCCGGGGAGGGCCCTGAGGCCTAGCCCTGGTCCTCCCGCTGCCCCCAACTCCTTTTTACCCTAAGAGCAGCCACTGCAGAGGGGAAGCCGTGTACGATGAGCACCATCTCCCTAGGGAAGAGAAGGAGGGCGCGCAACCCGTGAGCCCCCCGCCCCACCCCATGTAAAACCGAATCCCCTGGCCTACCGGAGAGTGGGGTCACATCGGCTTTACGCCTAGCCCACGAGGCCCTGCTCTCTTCGTGGAGGTATATAGCCAGCCCCTCGCACCTGCTAACCGCTGGCCCCGCCTCAGGTCACAGGCGCTTAACAGCCCTCCTCAGTTCCTCTCCCTTCCAAGCTTTCTCTATTCCAACCCAGTCTTGTTCACCAAACTCCCTGTCACTGACCAAACCTAGATCAGTCCCCTTCCCACCCAACCCGGTCCTCTGAGACCCAGGCCCACACAAGACTCCTCCTCCGCGGCGATAGGCCCACCCCCGTTACTCCCGCCCCCGGCCCTGCCTCCTCGCCGGCCCCGCCCACTGCCACAAGCCTGGCTCCGCCCCCTCTTCCCCGGCCTCTCCCTCGCCGACCCCGCCTTCTCCTGGAAGCCCTCCTCCTCCTGACCGTGACCCGCCTTCTCTTACCACGGCCCGCGCCCACTGGTCCGCCAGGCCCCGCCTTTTTTGCGGCCCCCGTTGTGCTGCTGCACCCGACGAGCAGGATTGACGGTGAACCCCACATAGACGCGGCCCCGGTGCCGAGGGTTCAGACAATAGAGCAGGTAGACGCCGAAGAAGCGTCCGGACCTCGCCGCGCCCCCTGCGGGGCCCATCGCCAATTTGGGGGTTGATTATTGTGGCCTGTGACCCGGGGAGGACTGGGCTGCCAGGGCCGCAAGATGCTTGTCTCAGAAAAAGCGCTTGGGAACGATCCCGAGGTACCCTAGAAGTCACAGCAATGCAAACTCGTGCGCCCTCTCCTATTTGGAGCTAGGGTGTCCAATCCGGCGCACAGAACTCGGGTTGCTGTGCAGGCGGCGGGTACCGATTAGAGTCCGCTGGAGCCTCATGCAGATTCTGACAGAGGCGGAAACCGAAGATAGTTGGAAAACTGGGCTTGGGATAGGGCGGAAGTGTTGAGTTTACGGACGTCTTAGTAAGGGCGGAAGTAGATGCCTCAGCGGAAGTGGCGCCAGTAAGGGCGGAAGCAGTGTGGCTGGGGTCAGTGGTGGGGTTCCATCCCCGCTGGGCTGCCGCCCTCGCTGGGCTGCCACAATGGAACTCAGTGCCGAGTACCTCCGGGAGAAGCTGCAGCGGGACCTGGAAGCGGAGCACGTGGTGAGTTGAGCGGCCTGGGCTCGCCCAACGAGGGGGAACAGGACTTCCGGGGGCGGACTTGCACCATCCACACCATTCTGCCCCATAGGAAGTGGAGGACACGACTCCCAGCCGTTGCGCGTCCAGCTTCCGAGTCCTTGTGGTGTCGGCCAAGTTCGAGGGGAAACCGCTGCTTCAGAGACACCGGTGAGATTCCGGGAACACCTTCTTCAGGGGGGCCGCAGCTCTGGGACCACATCCCGGGCCGCCTCCCGAAACCTTAACTCTCACTCCCATCCATGCGGCCCCCACCACAGACCACCACCCCAGGGATCCCGCCTTCGTGGCCCCAGCATCAAATATTCAGGCTTAAGCCCTCTACCTCTCTTGTTTCCAGGTCCCGGGGACTACAACCTGGGGGACCCCTCCAGTCTCCCGGCAGACCCTAGGTTCGGGGACTGCGAGCCAGGCCCCAGCCTGCCCATTTCTAACCCATCTCTCTCCCAGGCTTGTGAACACTTGCCTAGCCGAAGAGCTCCTGCACATTCACGCTTTTGAGCAGAAAACCCTGACCCCAGAGCAGTGGGCCCGTGAGCAGCAGAAATAAGGGACGCGGACCTGCACACCCATTAAATTATGAATCAGGGCCAGCTTCCGTGTCAGTGTGTTGTGTGTATGGGAAGTGTGCAGAGGCTGGGTCTAGGGCCTGGCTTCTCCCTGCCCTCCACTCTCCATTGTTTTACTTTGGACAAGTCCCTCTCCTCACATAGGCCTCTGTGTCCCCACTTACAAGTGAAACGTCTGTCTTTAAAGTCCCTTCCGGGGTGGGCCTTGGTGGACTCCTTGGTGTACTTCCAATACTCACCCATCCCCCCATTCTTTGACCATTTCTGGGCATTTTGTTCAGTCCTCTTTCAAAATGCACAGATGAGAAAGTGCTCAAGGTTTCAGGAGCAACTGCAAACCTCTCCTTCTCAGTATATCACTCTAATGTCAAAGCATAATAGAGGATTTCACACACCCCCTCCAAGTCCTCCACAACCTCAGGGACCTGGTCCCCCAGCAGGGCCTTCCCAGCACCTGGAATGCTGGTGTTTTCTGGCCCCTGGAGAAGTTCCAGTGACCCTTTGGTCCTGGGGTTGATGTGGCCACAGCTGTCCCCCGCGGTGAGGTTTTTCTGGAATGGAGAGGTGGGCTGGGCATAGGGGTAGGGTTACAGCAGGCAAATAAGGTCACCAAAGCCACACAATTGGGGCAGGTGATGCCCTGGTGTCAACACGGGTGACAGGGTTGCCTAGGCCTTACACAGACAAGGTCTCCAAGACCCAAGAGAAATAGCAAGTGTCCTAATTGGGGCCAGGCCTCTTTGGGGGAGAGAAATTGTGGGTTTCAACCATCCCACCCACCCTGTTCCTCTGTTTTCATGGCCAGTTTCTTGGCCCCTAAATTACTGTCACACACCCCCACCCCCCACCTCCCTCTTTCGTTTCTGTCAGAGGGAGCTAGGAGTCATGACGAGTAGAGGTTAACCTTTCTGAGTTCCAGGGATCCTTTCCTGAACTTTTTTTTTCAATTTCCCTGGGCCAGGAGAACTAGCAACTACTCACAAGTCTGCTTCAACGGGAGGGCCCAACATCACAGTGTGTGTGTGTGTGTGTGTACGGGAGGGCCCAACATCACAGTGTGTGTGTGTGTGTGTGTGTGTGTTTGTGTGTGTGTGTGTGTGTGTGTACGGGAGGGCCCAACATCACAGTGTGTGTGTGTGTGTGTGTGTTGGTGGGGTGGGGGTGGGGGGTTAGCCTCGCCCAACATCACAGTGTGTGTGTGTGTGTGTGTGTGTGTGTGTGTGTGTGTGTGTGTGTGTGTGTGTGTACGGGAGGGCCCAACATCACAGTGTGTGTGTGTGTGTGTGTACGGGAGGGCCCAACATCACAGTGTGTGTGTGTGTGTGTGTGTGTGTGTGTGTGTGTGTGTGTGTGTGTGTGTGTGTGTACGGGAGGGCCCAACATCACAGTGTGTGTGTGTGTGTGTGTGTGTGTACGGGAGGGCCCAACATCACAGTGTGTGTGTGTGTGTGTGTGTGTGTGTGTGTGTGTGTGTGTGTGTGTTGGGGTGGGGTGGGGGTGGGGGGTTAGGCTCAGGCTCCAGCTCCAGATGGTCTGCTTCTCTCTATGCCACACCCCTGATTGGATCCACCCTCCGTGTTCACAGCTGTGGCAGAATCCCTCCCCTTTCTATAGATGAGCAACGGAGACCTGGAGAGAAGGGACTTGCCCAGGGTCACATGGCTTACAGAGAGATTGAGGCCCAAGTGGGCAGACAGGGACATTTGTACGGCAAGCCCAAGGGGAGGAGGGGTTCACATGGGACATTTCCTCCTTGCTGGTCCCTGCACAGATGCACAAAGGCTTGCTGTGGCCAGGACACCCATCCTCAATAGCCGTGTCCCAGCTCAGGGGATCACCTGCTAAGTTGGCCATCAAAAACCTACTTCCAACCCCCCTTCCCCCAACACCCTGCCCACTCCCTGCCAATACAGGTCCCTCTTATAGAGGCCAAGCCCAGGCAGAAGTCACCGACAAGGCTCAAGTGGCAGCCGCTCGGTGCAGGAAAGGGTCTGAACTGGACGGGAAGTCTGCGTCATATCTCAGGATCTGCCGGCTCCTGCTCTGCCCCTCAGTTTCCTCACTTGTAAACTAATGTTGGGCCCACTATTTTGGTTCTAAGCTTCCTCCCTACAAGGAACCCCTAATTTTGATCCCTTGGGCCTACAGCTTGACAGCTCTCATGTAAGCGCTGGTTGCTTCATTTCCCCCACAAGCAGCAGGGTCAGGACAGCTGATGTTGTGCTTGACTAGCAAAGGCAGACTGGGGAGTAATGAGAATGACCGAGGCTCCATCCAGGCTAGAACCCTGAGCAGCTCAGACCTACCAGCTGGAAAACAGAGCACCCATATCAGCACAGGGTGGCTCGCCCCTGCCCCACAAAGGCCTGTTCCTATCTGTGGAGGGTGGGGGTTCCCAGGCCCCAGGATCTAATGCCTGATGATCTGGGATGGAGCTGATGTAATAATAATAGAAATAAAGTGCACACTAAATGGAACGCACTTGAATTATGCCTGAACCATCCCCCAGCCCACACCCACCCCCTGATCCGTGGAAAAACTGTCTTCCATGAAACCAGTCCCTGGTGCCAAAAAGCTCAGGGACCACTGGTCTAGGGTCATCTAGAGGCATTTCTCCAGCCCCTGCCAGAGGTCAGGCTCATCACAGCTATGGAGAGGGAAGCACAAGGACAGGTCCGTTCAGCAAACCCAGCATCCCCTCTACTAGTCATCAGAGTCTGCGAGGTACCAGAAAATAAAGCCATTTTATTATTATTTTCTTATCTGCCATTGTGGCCTGAGGAGTGGGAATGGAAGGGAGGGAGGCGATGCCGTCGGCCCCAGCTGATGGTCCTCTACTTGGCCTGGACTGTCTCCTCCAGCCTATCCAAGCGCTTCTGCAGCTCCTGCACCGTGGCCTGGAGCTTCCTCATCTCCTCCTCCAGCCGGGATATGGCATCCTGGGGGACCCCAGGCAGCATTAGCCCCAGGGCCTGCTAGGCCACTAGGCCTCCTCCCACGAGCCCCCAGGGCTTGGGCCCCTCTGTCTCTCATCCAGAGAACTGCAGGCCTTTAAGCCTGGAACCTGTTTTCTGAGGCCTCAGGATTATCCACTCCCAGCCCCCAAAGGAGCCCCAGTATTGTGTGTGTGGCCTGCCCCCAAACGCCAGCCTCTCCACTGGGTCAGTGACCACATCAGTAGCAGCCCCTGCCCTACCCCACCTTCCTGCCCTGGTTCCCGGGCTCCCATCTGCCTCTCACCGAGCTGGGAGCACCACTGGCCTCAGGTGCCGTCCTCTTGCGCGCAGTGTCCAGGCCCCGGTTGACCCTCAGCTCCCGGCTCTTGGGGGGCACGTAGCCGTCCTTGAGGGAGATGAGGAGGGGCCCAGCATCCCGGCCCCCCAGCCACTCCTCAGCCGTGAGGGCAGCGTCGGGCCCTGCAGTGGGCGGGTACAGGTCTTCCTGGAACAGGTCCGACTGTGGGGCGAGGCCAGGACTGGTTAAGAGAAAGCTCAGGCCACACCACCACCCGGCCACTCCGAGCACCTGAGGAGGGACCCGGGAGCATCACCTTTCTAGGCACCGTCATGGCAATGGGCTCACACTTCCGCTCATGCAGCTTGTAGAATCTGTGGAAACGGGAAGGTGAGCAGTGCCCACAGCGTGGCTGAGACTAAAGGTCACTGTGGGGTCAGCGCTGCCCAAGGGGCGCGCTCAGGTCAGGGGCAGGGGCAGTCACCTGGCAATCTCACACTTGTTCACCTCCAGACCACGTTTGGGCATGTAGCCCATTCCACGCTGGGACTCCTTGGAACTGAACATGGAGAGATAGTGCAGGAACGGGGCCTCAGAGGTGATCTCAAAGTACCGGATAGAGCTGTCCCCCTGCAGGTGGTAGGTGCAAGGGAGGGTCAGCACCAGCAGATGCCTCCGGCTGTGGTCCCCCTGCCCACCTTGCTCCCCCGACCCCCTGCCCAATGGGGCCACCTTGCCACAGAGGTAGACAATGTTGGTGTCGGGGTCGAAGAAGGGCAGGAGGACACCACTGCTTGTGTCCAGCTCCTGCAGGGACAGCGGCTCCTCCAGGTGCTTCTGTAGAGATGGACGGGAGAGAACCATGAGCTGGGCCATGTCAGGCCGCCATCACGAGGAGTGGGGACTGGGGCTTAGACACCGACCAGCAGAAACCCCCATCACATGGTGGGTAAACTGAGGCCCTGCCCTTCCAGACAGGCACACAACGGGGCAGGGGGGACAAAACCTGGTCCCTGCCCGGCACTCACCGTGTCCCACAGTGCCACCTGCCGCTCGCTCATGCGGCTGAAGCCCGTGGTCAGAATCTTTCCATCAGATACAAACACGGCACGCACGGGCCGGGTCCCCTCATGGGGACGGTCTTTCTCCTGGAAGGAAAGGGAGGGGACCGGTCAGGCATCCGCACACACCCACTAAGGGCCAAGGCCCAGCTGGAAGCTGGAGAGGGCGGCATCTAACGGGGCCTCATCGGGGGTGGGCGGTAGGGGGAGGGTCAAGCTCCCAGGGTCAAAGGTCAAGGCAACTCACAGCTACTATGGTGCCTTTTCGGGGCTCAATGATGCGGACTCGCTTGTCACGGCAGGAGGTACAGATGAGAGCGCCATCTCGGCTCCAGTCCACACTGTAGATGGTGTCCGGGTGCACGTCGGAGCCCAGCGTCAGCACAGCCGCCCCCGTGCCCACGTCCCACACCAGGATCACATTGTCGCAACCTGGGCGATGTCCCCAGTGTCAGAAGCCAGGAGCCTACCCCCATCACTGTCAGGCGGCCAGCCCTCCCCGCATCTTCCCCTTGGCACCTGCACTGAGCAGCACGTTCTGGGCCGTGGGGTGCCAGGCCACGATGCCCACGCGCTTGGTGTGGCCCTCCAGGGTGACAACAGGCTCCCGCAGGGGCAGCATCAGGCCCCCGTCGGGGATCTCCCACACCTGCAGAGAAGGGGTGAGCGAGTGAGTCTTGGCGACGCCCAATATCAGCTCCAGTGCCTGAGGCCCCTCCTGGCCCCTGGGTCCCCCCCATACTCACCATGACGGAGCAGTCCTCGGAGCCACTGGCAATGACATTATCATTGTGCGGGCACCAGGCGATGTCCAGCACCGGGGCCGTGTGGCCACAGACCATAGGCACATTCTTGTCTACACGGCCAGTCTGGAGGACACAGCGGGGCCTCTGAGGGAGGTGCTCTGGCCCTCCAAACCCAATCCCACCTCCCCATGCCCCTTCAGAGAGTCACAGAGGGGAAAGTTGTGGGGTCCCTGGCAGGCGGAGAGGGGCCTAGGGTGGGAGGGTTTGGGGCTCTGCCCCAGTCTCAGAGCTGTCTGGGCAACTCAGAGGGCTGGCCACAAGTAGCGCAGGATGGACATGCGGGCTGGTCCTGCCCTTCTGTCAGACCCTGGCCAAGTTCCTGCCAGCTCCATCTCAGCTTCTCATCTGTGTCCTGGGGCCTGGTACCCCCACCCTCACCCCACCCCAAATTCTTCCATGGCACAACAGGCCAGGGCCCCCGGCGTGAGACAAGCTGAGGGAGTGGTTGTATTGGGGCTGGGGTTCCCCAGGGAAGTGTGTGTGAGTGATGGGGCTGTGGGGACAGGTCCCCCCGAAAGGACAAGGATAGGGAAGTCTGTATAACGGGTTTGAAATGGCTGCTTCCGGGGACAGCTGCTACAGCAGGGTTTCCTGTGTGAAGCGCGGGCCCAGCTCTTACTCCGGCAACCACTTCCTCTTCTCTCTGTTTCCATCGGCCCTTTTAAGGTAACAACTGAGGGCCCATCTCCCCTTCCTGTCTCACCCCCCTAAGAGCACGGGAGTGTGCTGGGGGTGGGGGTCCGCAAAAGGCAGGGAGGGCAGGATTTGAGGGGGGCCAGGGTTGGGGGAGGGGAGAGGGTCTCTTACCTCATCCCTGCCTGTGAGCTGGGAGCCACTGAGCTCGCTGGGTTCCCAGGGGCTCAGAGAGGTCCCTCCAAACCCTAAGAGCACTGCTGGGCCTGCCCAGACCCCATCCCAGGCCTCTCTGTGCAGGAGAAAGCTACAGGCTGACTCGGGACGGCAAACCCTGGGGCTGCAGGAGTTGCTGTTTGACCCTTCCCGTGTCACCCCCGACCCTGAGCTTCAGCTCCATCCGAGCACTGCGTGTAGGTGCTGGAGGAAGCGTGAGGTTCATGTGGCTCAACCCAGTTTTGCAGAGGACAACACTGCGGCCCGGGATGGCTGGGTGACTGTCACCACTAGATGACCTGAGGCCCCCTTAGGAGGGGGACCACTGTCCCCAGGGCTCCGGGGACTCACCTTGCTCAGAGGCAGCACCAGGAAGGCCCCTCCCCCGCTGGCCTCACAGATCAGGGCCACGAATTTGGGGTTGACGGCACAGAACCCACTATCCCAAGTGTTCTGTGAGACGCGCACATCCTCATAGCACTGGTCGGCCTTGGCTGGCTGGCCAAACACGTGGCGGAACTTGCTGGAACGGACCACCTGCCGGCTCATCCTGGTGAAAGAGGGGTGAAAAACGTTTCTCCCCTCAGATCAACCCTGACCTTCCAGTGGCCCCCATCTCTCCCAGGACACCCACCCCTCAGTCTGAAGGTCATGGTCTCAGCTAACTGCCCTGCCGCTCTCCTCTGTCACTGACATCCAGCTACCCTTACACACGCCTTGCCCACCTCTCCTCATCCCTGGCTGACCTGCAAGGCCCACCGTCTCAACCCGTCCCAGGCCTGGCTTCTGTACCCTCGGCCTGCACAGCAGAGCCTGAGGTGAGGGGTAGCACCTACTGCCAACTTGACCGCGGACTGGCTAACAGACACAGGGCCCATCCTCTCTGACGGGCCACCCTCCCGGGCCTCAGGGCAACAGCTTGGAGGGTGCACTCAGCCTCAGCGTCGAGACCTCACACCCTCACACCCACATGAGGAGCCCCCTAAGGCAGGGGCCCTCCCCGCCTCCAGGCCCAGGCTGGACACACGTAGGGAGGCGGCATGTGGGTTTGCCTGGCAGGCACATCCCCCATGGCCGGAGGGCGTCCCCAGCGGGTCTCTGGGCACCAGAAGCAGGCAGATGGCTCGGGTCCCAGCATCTCCTCCTCCTCACACCTCAGCTTCTTGCCCCCACTTAAGCAGGTGACTTCCCGTGCCTTCTCCACCCCACTGGAACCATCCACAGGAAGGGAGCGGCCGGTGCTCACTTCTCGGAGGTCCAGCGAGAACGGTTTTCCCCCATCACTGGGCGGGCAGCAAGCAGAGCCAAGGGACCTGCCTCTGGCTCCCCAGGCGCCAGGCCCCATGCTGGGGCCCCAAAGCATCACCTGCCAGCTTGGCATGGGGGCCCCACGGCCTCTCCTCCACTGCCCCCCTTGTGCCTAGCCCTTCTCTCTTGGGGGTCCCGCCACCCTCACCCACCCTGGGACTCTGGAGGAGGCTTGCGGGTCCACCTGTCCAGAAAGCGGATGAGGCGCCTGTGAGAGGAGGAGCTGTCTGGGGGCAGGGGACCAGTCCAGGAGGGAAGCCTGGGTCTGGGAACAGGGGAGCCCCAAACTGGAGGCTGGGAGACAGGAAGCCATCGCCCCACCCTGCCTCCTCCCCCACCGCAGGTACCAGGCCCCGGAAACCACGGAAAGGGGAACTTGGCCTTTTCTTGTTTTGCTCTCAACCCCTTCCTGTCTCCAAGCTCAGGGCAGCTACTGGGCTCACCCCACCCTGCCCCCCACCGCCGCCCCGAAGACTCCCGTTCTGGGGAGAGGCCGGCGGGTGCATGTCCTGACCCCGGGCTCCCCCACCTCCATCTTGGCTGCGTGGTCCCTCACCCTCGCCCCCTCACGGAGCTCTGGAACACGCGGGTGGACCCTCCCACGCGCACCCACACGCTCAGGCGAGTCCCTCCACGCGGGGCGTGGACAGGCCCGGTCCCCACCTCAGAGCCAGCGGCTCTGACAGTCTGTCCACCCCCACGGCCGGCTTCGGCCAAGCTCTCGCCTGCCCCACAGGTGGCCCAGGGCAGCGATGCCGAGCCCCGGTCGCCGGGCTTCAGCCTTACCTGCGGCTGAGAGATGAGCGACCCCCCAGACGGAGGAGGGCGAGGAGGAGGAGGTGGAGGAAGGAGCCGGCGGAGCCTGAGACCGTCCGCGGAGGATGCTCTTGTCAAGACAATGAATGAGAAGCGGCGGCGCCCGCCTCCTCAGGGGTGGCAGCGCCCCTTTGGGCGGAGCTCTTAAAGGGGAGAGCCCTTCCCTCCGCCGAGGCGCCGCCTCGCCCACCAGCCCGCAGCCTTCCCCTCCCTTGCCGCCGCGGAGCTCAGCGCCTCAGCTGCCAATTCCAAACCAAAACAGATGCTGCTGGCCAGTCGCTGAGAATCTAATCTGCACTTTTTTAATGTCAAAAATGCAAAAATAACCTGTTCCTTCTTCCCTTCTCCAGCCCACCCCCAGCCTACTCGCCATCCTTTCCCTGGCATTCGTAAAATGGCCCATCAGTCCCCTCAAAGCGGGCCTTAGTATAGCCCCCATCCCTAGCAAAGGCTGTGTTACCATCTCTCTGCCCCACCTCCAGTCAGGGAACAAGTGTGGGGCGGGGGGCGGCGGCAAAGAGGAGGAGGGGGAGCCTTGTGTCCACCTGCACTCAGGAGACCTGGGGTCTACTCAAGCCCCTCCATGTACAAATGGGTGGCCTTGGGAGAGTCACTTAACCTCTCTGGGTGTGTCTTCACGTAGGAGCAACCCCGCCCTGCCTGCCTCTCAGGGGCAAATGACATAATTTGGCATTATAGAGGTGAAAGAGTCAGAGTTTCTGCCTCAAAGAGCTCTCAGCCCACTGGAAGGAGAGGCACAAATAACAGCTCCAAGAACTAAGCAGAGGCTGGAGCCTGGGCTTGAGACCCAAGAGGAAGGGGTTCATTCCCATCCTCTGGTTCAGAGACTGTGTCATGGAGGGTGCCATGTGAAGGTCAAGAAAGGCTACTCCAGAATCAGATGCTTTATGGATTTGACTCCGGATGTCACACCCCCTGAGTGACCTTGGGCAGATTCCCTAACCTCCTTCAGCAGTCTCAGTTTCTCCATCTGAAACAGCGTCTGACCCACCTCATGATGTTATAAGAACAGAAAGCCTTCTGCACCTCATCCAAAGGGTAGCAAGTGCTTAATAATATTACCTGGCATGTACAAAAAGTGAGCCCACACAGAGGACTGCAGATGCAAGATATGAACAGACATATTCTAGACATCATTTGAGTAAATGGATCAACTGTGCCTGAATCCCTTACCCTTTTATAAGTTCCCTTTCCCAATTAAGTCAATGCATTTGAGTTGGATTTCTAGCATTTACACCTGAAAGAGTTCTGACTGGTACACCTGCCAGGAAGGAGACAGGACCACAGGCCCTTCCAAGGTGCAAGATACACACAGTAAAGAGGGACTGAAGTGCTGAATTCAGAATAAAGTCCAAACTCCTTAGTAAGACCGGAAAGATCTTCTGGTCTGTCCTGCCCTAAAGGGTCTGCAGAACATGATGGAGTCAGCCCAGAGAACCTTTGCTCCATGGTTCTCCAGATGTCTCAGCGATGCTTTCTTACTGTAAAAGGTGCACAGCACTGCTCACTTACCCTAGAGTATGTACCATCACCTGGGTTCAACAATTACCATCAATCAGGACTTTCTGGGGGACCAGTGGTTAAGAATCTGCCTTGCAATGCAGGGGACACTGGTTTGATCCCTGGTCTGGGAAGATTCCACATGCTGCAGGGCAACTAAGCCCATGCACCATGACTACAGAAGTCCGAACACCCGAGAGCATGTGCTCCACAACTAGAGAAGTCACTGCAATGAGAAGCACATACACCAAAGCCGGAAAGTAGCTCCAGCTAGCCTCAACTAGAGAAAGCCTTCGAGCAGCAATGAAGACTCAGCACAGCCAAAAATAAAATATATAATAAATAAAAATTTAACAGACTTCCCTAGTGGTCCAGTGGTTAAGACTCTCTGCTTCCAATCCAGAGCACACGGGTTTGACTCCTGGTCGGGGGACTAGGATCCCATATGCTGTGTGGTGCAGCCAAAAAATAAAAATTGAAAAAAAATAAAATAATCTTTAAAAAATAAAAATAAAGATCTTTAAAAAATTTTAAAACAAAAAACCAAGTTACCCAATCACCATCAAATGAGAAGCAACAGTTAGAACTGGACATGGAACAATAGACGGGTTCCAAATCGGGAAAGGAGTACGTCAAGGCTGTATATTGTCACCCTGCTTGTTTAACTTATATGCAGAGTGCATCATG
Organism: Muntiacus reevesi; assembly: GCF_963930625.1. NCBI lineage: Eukaryota > Metazoa > Chordata > Mammalia > Artiodactyla > Cervidae > Muntiacus > Muntiacus reevesi. The sequence goes on from NC_089250.1 coordinate 204,422,443, forward strand.
AGAAACGCTTGGCTGGATGAAGCACAAGCTGGAATCAAGATTGCCACGAGAAATATCAATAACCTCAGATATGCAGATGACACCACCCTTGTGGCAGAAAGTGAAGAAGAAGTAAAGAGCCTCTTGATGAAAGTGAAGGAGGAGAGTGAAAAAGTTGGCTTAAAGCTCAACATTCAGAACACTAAGATCATTTCATCCGGTCCCATCACTTCATGGCAAATAGATGGGGAAACAGTGGAAATAGTGGCAGATTTTATTTTTTTCAGCTCCAAAATCACTGCAGATGGTGACTGCAGCCAAGAAATTAAAAGACGCTTACTCCTTGGAAGGAAACTTATGACCAACCTAGACAGCATATTAAAAAGCAGAGACAATACTTTGCCAACAAAGGTCCGTCTAGTCAAGGCTATGGTTTTTCCAGTAGTCATATATGGATGTGAAAGTTGGACTATAAAGCAAGCTGAGTGCCAAAGAATTGATGCTTTTGAACTGTGGTGTTGGAGAAGATTCTTGAGAATCCCTTGGACACCAAGGAGATCCAACCAGACCATCCTAAAGAAGATCAGTCCTGAGTGTTCATTGGAAGGACTGATGCTGAAGCTGAAACTCCAATACTTTGGCCACCTGATGCGAAGAACGGACTCATTGGAAAAGACCCTGATGCTGGGGAAGATTGAAGGCAGGGCAAGAGAAGGGGATGACAGAGGATGGGATGGTTGGATGGCATCACCAACTCAATGGATATGAGTCTGTATAAATTCCAGCAGTTGGTGATGGACAGGGAAGCCTGGTGTGCTGCAGTCCATGGGATTGCAAAGAGTCAGACATGACTGAGCAACTGAACTGAACTGAACTGGGACTTCCCTGGTGGTTCAGTAGTTAAGAAGTCACCTTCCAATTCAGAAGACATGGGTTAGATTCCTGGTCAGGGAACTAAGATTGCACATCATGGGGCAACTAAGCCTGTGTATCACAACTACTGCGTTCATGTGCCACAACTAGAGAAAAGTCCTTGCTCTGTAATGAAAGATCCCACGTGCTGCAACTAAGATCTGACGCAGCCAAAAATAAGTAAATGTTAAAAAGAAACAAACAGCAAAGAAAGTTACCAACACATAACCAATACTGGTTCATTCTGTCTTCCACATTATTTTCTTGGAATCTATTAAAAGAAATCCCAGACAGAATAGCATTTCAACTTAAGTACTACTGTATTTATTTCTAACAGATAAAGAATTTTTAACTCAGAGTTTTTAATAAAATTGCATTAACTTTACAGATTGATTTGAGAAGGATATTAAGACTTCCATCCACGAATGTAGTGTATTTTTCCATATATTTGTCTTCTATTATATCCTTTAATATAATTTTATAATTTTCTCTGTAAAGTATATCATTAGATTTCACCTCACAGGTGTATTATATTTTTGTGGCTATTTTGAATGGATTCTTCTCATTTGAGTTGTAACCTTATTTTATTTCCTTTTATTTAAAAAATATATATTTATTTTATTTATTTATTTGCCTGTGCGAGGTCTTACTAATAGTTGCAGCACATGGGAATTTCAGTCTTCATTTCGGCTTTTAGTTGCAGCCTATGGAATCTTTAGCTGTGGCGTGTGGGATCTAGTTCCCTGACCATGGATGGAACCTGGGCACTGGGAGTACAGAGCCTTAGCCACTAAAGCATTACTTAAAAAATAAAATAAACTTTATTTCCATACAATAAAATGCATCTTTATTTCCATACAATATAACACACTCAGTTTAAGTACAATACATGGATCAATTAGTTTTGACAAATGTATATACCTATGTAATTACCAGGCTTCCCCAGTTGACCATCAGTAAAGAATCTGCCTGCAATACAGGAGATGCAGGTTCAATCCCTGGGTCAGGAAGATCCCCTGGAAGATGGCATGGCAACCCACTCCAGTATCCTTGCCTGAAGAATCCCATGGACAGAGGAGCCTGGCAGGCTGCAGTCCTCCGGGTTGTAGAGAGTCGGACACAACTGAAACGACTTAGCAAGCGCGTGCATGTAATTACCACTATAATTGAGATATGATTATTTCCATCACTCCCAAAAGTTCACACCCTTCTACAATCAATTCCCACCCTCAGACCCCAGCAACCATTGATATACTTTCTGTCAGTATATAATAGCTTTGCCTGTTTTAGAATGTTCCATACAGATGAAATCATACAGTATGGGTCGGGCTTCTTTCATTCATTTCATGAGGAACCTGTATGCGGATCAAGAAGCAACAGTTAGAACCCTGAATGGAACATCTGATTGATTGAGGACTGAGAAAGGAGTAAGACAGGGCTGTCTGCTGTCACCCTGTCTGTTTAATCTATATGCTGAGAACATCATGAGAAATGATGAGGTACAAGCTGGAACCAAGATAGGCCTGACAAACGTCAACAACCTCAGATATGCAGAGGATACTACTTTAATGGCAGAAAGCAAAGCAGAACTAAAGAACCTCTTGAAGAGGGTGAAGGAGGAGAGTGAAAAATCCAACTTAAAACTAAACATTAAAAACACTAACATCATGGCATCCAGCCCCATTACTTCATGGCAAATAGAAGGAGAAAAGGTGGAAGTAGTGACAGATTTCCTTTTCTTGGGCTCTAAAATCACTGTGGAAGGTGACTGCAGCCATGAAATCAGAAAATGATTGCTTCTTGGCAAGAAAGCTATGACAAACCTAGACAATGTGTTGAAAGCAGACATTACTCTGCTGACAAAGGTCTGTATAGTCAAGGCTATGATCTTCCCAGTGGTCACGTGCGGTTGTGACAACTGAACCACAAAGAAGGCAGAGCACCAAAGAATTGATGCCTTCAAACTGTGGTGCTGGAGAAGACTCCTGAGAGTCCCTTGGACAGCAAGATCAAACCAGTCAATCTTAAAGGAAATCAACCCTGAATACTCATTGGAAGGACTGATACTAAAGGTGAAGCTCCAATATTTTGGTCACCTGATGTGAACAGCTGACTAATTGGACAAGTCCCTGATGCTGGGAAAGATTGAGGGCAGAAGGAGAAGAGGGCATCAGAGGATGAGATGGCTGGATAGTGTCACTGATGCAACAGACATGATTGTCTAAAAAACACAACCCAAAAGTAAATTGTTTGTTTTTTAAATATATTTATTTTTTAATTGAATGATAATTGCTCTACAGAATTTTGTTGTTTTCTGTCAGCAAAATTGAGGGAGAGAGGTTCAAGAGGGAGGGGACATGTGTATACCTATGGCTGATTCTTACTGATGTTTCACAGAAAACAACAAAATTCTGTAAAGCAAAAGTGAATCCTAACATCATCAAAAGTAGGACAACCAGACATTATATGCCTCCTATAAAATAATATAGTAATGTATAGCACCACCTTTGCAATATTCTTGTCAAAATCATCATTGTCATCATTACCACCACCCAGAAACTAATCAAGCCTCTAGATTTAACTTCCCTGGTGGCTCAGCTGGTAAAGAACACGCCCGCCAATGCAGGAGACACAAAAGACACAGGTTCAATCCGGGGTTGGGACGATCCCCTGGAGAAGGAAATGGCAACCCACTCTAGTATTCTTGACTGGGAAAAGCCAGGGACAGAGAAGCCCAGTGGGCTACAGTCCATAGGATCAAAAAGAGACAGACATGACTGAGCACGCACCCATACACATGCATGTATATATAATATGATCTTAGTTCCCTGACTAGGGATTGAACCTGTGTCCCCTGTACTGGAAGGCAGATTTTTAATCACTGAACCACCAGGGAAGTCTCCCATATAAATCTTTAAGTAAAGAGGTGCCTGGGTCTCATTTGCAAGAAGTTACTCTGATAGCCTGGACCCTGCCCCTGTGACCCCCCAGGCCTTCTCACAGTTGTGGTCCTCACCCACCTGCAGACTCTGCCCTGACCCACATTCAGGAACCATTCTGGTTTTAAGTGGGAGGCCCCTAAGGAGGCCTTGTGCATAGGCTCAGGCTTAAGCCAACCTTGCCGCCCACTTCTCACCAGCCATCTACTCCAGCGACCTTCCCCAGCTTTATGAGACGATCACTGCTCCAGTTTGATGGAGAAAAGAGGTGAGAACTCTTTCAACCCCTCTGCTCCCACCAGTGACCAAATCTTCATCTCCTATAAACAATCACAGACTGTCATCACAGAGGGGGTGTCCTCCTGCGGTCCGAGGTTAATTCTTCCCTCTTGGGACACTTCCCACTTCCTCAGTGACCTCACTCCATCGTTTAACCCCCTTCTCCTGCACTGCCACGTTCTCCTCTCCACAGACCCTCTCTCTTTAGTATCTAAAAACAGGCTGAGGTCCCCTGTGTCTTTGGGGGAACCTCTCTCCACTTAGCGACCTCAAACCACTTCCCCATCTCTGTCTTACTTCACAATCAAGTTTCTTGAAAGATCTGTTTACACTTGTTGAATCCACTTCCGCATTTCCTACTTAGTCTCACGGGTCTGTCTTCTGTCCCCACCTTCCCACACAGATGTGTCCCTGCCGCGACCACCGATAATCTCCTGGTCTTTACATCAAAGGAGCATGCTACTGATCACTCCCTCCCTCTGGAATCTTTCCTCTCTTTGGTGTCTGGGCCTCACTGTCTCCTAACAGGACTTCCCTGATGGCTCAGCAGGTAAAGAATCCGCCTGCAATGCAGGAGACACAGGAGACTCAGGAGACTCAGGTTCAATCCTGGGGTTGGGAAGATCCCCGGAAGAGAAAAATGGCAACCCACTCCAGTATACTTACCCAAAAAATCCCATGGACGGAGGAGACTGTCAGGCTACAGTCCAAAGGATGGCAGAGAGTCAGACATGAGTTAGTGACCACCCATGCCTGCACGTCTCCTAATTCTCTTCTTTGCACTGCAGCTTTCTCTCAGGGCTCTGCAGGGTGTCTCTCCCTTTGCTTAACATGCTGTCTGTAGGCTGCTGCCCAAGACACCACCTCTTCTCCCAAACTCCCTACACTGTCTCTTTCACATCCACAACTTCAAATAAAATATATATATATATATATATATATATTTAATTTGCTGCACGAGGCCTTAGTTGCTCCCCTGCATCGGGAGCGAGGAGTTTTAACCACTGCACCACCAGGGAAATCCCTGCAACTTCACGCTTTGACAGACCCCAGTCTGTGACCTCGTCCTGTTGCCTGTGCTCCCTCGTTTCAACTACCAACTCCATGGCTCAACCAGTATGTCCCACTAGAACCTCAAGGAGAGGTTCACAAGAGGAGGAAGTCTTGACCTTGGATCCCTCCCTTTCACTCCATGCCCACCGTCACCTCCCGAGCTGTGTTGCTTGGACCGTCGTGCTAGCTCCCTGACCAATCACCTTCCTCTGATTCATCTTCCACAGCATCACTAAAGTCAGGTGATACTGTCATAGTACGATCCTTGGTCATTCTATGCCTACCTTACAAAAGTTTACCAGGTCCTCAACGCTTCCTGTAAAAAGTTGAGACTACCTCAGGATGGCAGACTTCCTTGGTGGCTCAGATGGTAAAGAATCTGCCTATCCCTGGGTGAAGAAGATCCCCTGGAGAAGGGAAGGGCAACCCACTCCAGTATTCTTGCCTGAAGAAATCCACGGACAGAGGAGCCTGGCGGGTTGCAGTCCGTGGGATCGCAATGAGTCATACACGACTGAGGGACTAACACTTTCACTTTTCAGCATGGCATCCAAAGTCCTTCATGATCTTCCCCATCCACGCTTCTGGCTCATCAGTTCAGTTCAGTTCAGTTGCTCAGTCATGTCCAACTCTTTGCGACCCCATGGACTGCAGCACACCAGGCTTCCCTGTCCATCATCAATTCCCGGAGCCTACTCAAACTCATGTCCATCACGTAGGTAATGCCATTCAACCATCTCATCCTCTGTCGTCCCCTTCTCCTCCTGTCTTCAATCTTTCCCAGCATCAGGGTCTTTTCCAATGACTCGGTTCTTCGCATCAGGTGGCCCAAGTATTGGAGTTTCAGCTTCAGCATGAGTCCTGGCTCATCATCCAAGCTCAACATCCTCCCTCATTCCTCTGGCCCAGGGGCTGAGCCCTCAGATATCTACAAGGAGAGGAGTGGAGGTGGGTGTTCTGGTTACCTCTTGTGGAGAAAACCATTACAAAATTTTTTTTTTCAAAATTTTATGACTTAAAATGACAAATGCAGGACTTCCCTGGTGACACAGTGGCTAAGACTCCATGCTCCCAATGCAGGCAGCCCAGGTTTGATCCCTGGTGAGGGAACTAGATCCCACATGCTGCAACTAAGACCCAGCACAGCCAAATAAATATATGTTAAAATGACAACTGCTTTATTATCTCTCATTATTCTACGGTTTTGAGACAGTGTCCCAAGAGAAAGCACTCAAGAGGCTAGGCCTGTGACTGGTGCAGGGTTATTTCCACAGCATTCTGTTAGTTAAGCAGCCCCGATCCCAGGGGAGGGAAAATTAATGCCTCCTTTTGATGCAGAGAGTTACAAAGAATTTTCAGCCAACTTTAAGCCACCACAAAGACTAGGGGGTCACACACCTCGCTGATGCAGGCCAGGTAATTTCTAATAGGGATGGAAGAATTGTGGCTGCCCTAGCCCTTTGTCACCTGGAGGGGCCAGGGTAGCCAAACCTTCTGTTAGAAATATGAATTTTTAAGTGAAAGCTGCAGATCTCTCAGTATTGGCAAGCAATTCAAAAATTTCTAAAAATATTACATGAGCAAAACTAAATATATCTTTGGTTTGGATGTGGTTTTTTCTGGCCAACAATATTTTTGGACTCTATTCTCTGCCCTCAGCACAGGCTTGAAATCTCTTACTCCTTGTTTGCTACCAAATTCTTCTGTACCCTACTTATCTTTTAAGACTCAGGTCAAAATTTCCTTCTCTGTGGGAACCATACAATGTCTTGTAATAACCTATGATGGAAAATAATCTGAAAAATAATGTATGTGTATATGCATAATTGAATCACTTTGCTATGCAACGGAAACATTGTAAGTCAACTATACTTCAGTAAAATATGCATATTTAAAAAACAAAAAGAAATTTCCTTCTCTGTGAAGCCGTCCCTCACACTCCCCGCCCCCATACAGCCATTCCCCAGATGATCTCTTCTCCTCTGTGCCAGTGGCCCCTGGTGCGTCCCTCTATCTCATTAATAAGTACTTTAGATAGTAGCTATTTATAGGTCCAGCTTCTCCATCAGACAGCTGGGCACAGAGCCCAACACGTGAAGGGCATTCAATAAACATAAACCCTCTTTCTTTGCCAACACTGGTAATCAACCACCACCTCTTGTCCACGCCACTGTCACCAATTTCCTTTCCGACTGTCATTACAGGAAGTCCTCTACATATGAACCTTCAAGTTGCAAACTTTCAAAGATGCGAATCCGAGGTCACATGTCCAATCACGTAAGTCAGCTCACATGAAGTTGCAGCTTGCCCTCCGTCTCCTATTGTTGCTGACGATCCTTCATCTCTACCATCTCCCAATTCCTTCCCCTCCTCCAGTCAGTAACTCTTCCTGCCTCAATGCCACCCCCTGGATGCCAGCTGCTGTACTGTCCTACTGTACTTTTCAAGGTACTGTAGTAGAAGATTAGACATGTTTTACTTTTTGTGTTTGTATTTTATGCTTTGTGTGAAAAGTATTATAAACCTAATACTGTATAGTACTCTGTTGTTGTTCATTGTTAGTTGACTCTTTGCGACCCCATGGACTGTAGCCCTCCAGGCTCCTCTGTTCATGGGAGTTCCCAGGCAAGAATACTGGAGTGGGTTGCCATTTCCTTCTCCAAGGGATCTTCCTGGACCTGCATCTCTTGCACTGGCAGGCAGATGCTTTACCACTGAGCCACCAGGGAAGCCCATAGCTGATTGTATTAGTTGAATTACCTAGGTTAACTTTGTGGTATTTATGAACAAAACTGGACTTATGTACACGCTCTTGGAATGGAATTCATTCGTATGTAGGGGACTTACTGTACTCTAGTTCAAACCCTTCTCACTTCTGCCCGGAATGATTCCAACAGTCTCTAAGAAGTCTCCCCAACTCCATCTCCTCTGTTGCCCCCAAACCCTGCCCCTCACCCAGACTCCTCCCTAATGCACAGATCTGACCATGTCAATCCCTTACTTGAACATTTTAAGATTGCTCCTTTATTCTTCTGAATAAAATTCAAACTCCATGGACTGGGTTAATGCATGGAGATTTAGTGCTTGTTCAGCCCAACTGGTTCAGGGGTGGAAGCAGGGCCATTTAAGGTCTGCCTTGGCTCTTTCTCTGGTTGCCACTTCTGTCACTATGTGGGGCAAGCCTTCCTGCGAATGAAGCCAACAGGCAGAAACCATGTGGAAATGAGGAGTGCGGGAGAGAGAGACAGAGATACAGAGGGAGAGAGAGAATGACCTTGTTGAGCCCCCTCGATCTCGTTGTGCCTTATGTACATCCCAGGCTTTCCCAGTTCTGAGAGTCAAGGTGAGATCAACAGCCCGCTAGTTAACACTTGGGGGCCTGGTTTGACTGGTCTGAAAAGCAGAATTGATCCTCACATAAAACAAGGACATTCATCAAAGAAGTATCACACTGTATATTCCAAGTATTCCAACCATGCTGCATTCTCAGGGAACCACATCCACCACTGATCCCCTTCTATTTTGCACTTGATCTTAGCCAAAAGGCCGAGAAGCGATCCACTTCTATTTTGGAATTGGCAAACCAAGCTCACCACATATGACCTATAGGGAAAATTTTATCCCAAAGCCTGATCAGTCCCAGGTAGGATCTCTCCACGTGATACAAGTCCTTCCTATAGCTTACCTTAGGAGTTCTGCAATTGCATCTTGGGACATTAATACTTAGAAGGGATCTTTGTCCAGCTGCTCATTTTTATGGGTAAAGAAACCAAGATCCAGAGATCACCATTAATTTAGATAGTGTCTAAACAAAATCCTTGGTATGGATTTCCACAGTACAACGCTACCAAGTTTGAGAGAAGATCCTTGTCTCTTTTTCACACCCTTTTTGTGTGTTGCGGCTTAGACACAAAACAAATAGTCATTCAGTCTTTAGACATTTTCAAAGACCCATAAGGTATCCTGCTTCCTTGCTTATGGTAAAGAAAACCAAATAAGGAAAGAAAAGGGGCTGTACTAGCTAGTGAGTAAAAATTTTTTTCACTTCATATGTGGCTATTGTGAACTCATTTTCTTTCATCCATGTCCAGATTTTACTCTCATATTTATACCACATCAGAACATCTAATTGAAACTATAAGCAAAAAATCTGTCTTTATTATCCAGTCTTTGGGTTATAAGTTACAGAAACTAGCTTAAATCAAGGTAAGCAAAAAAAAAAAAAAAGGGGGGGGTTGAATTTAGGGGCTCACACCACTGATTAAATGATGCTATCAAGATTATCAGGATTAAAAAAAAAGATCAGGCAAAGATGACCACCAGATCTCCAGGTTTAAAACCTACCAGATGAGCAACCCCAGAAAAAGAAGAGATTCTCTTTCCCAGCAAACGTCATGAACAGACTCTCATTGGACCAACTTGGGTCACTTGCCCATCTTTGCACCAATCTCTGTGGCCAGAGGGATGGAATAGACTGAGCAGCCAAGCTTCTGTCAAGTGGCCACTCTTCAGGCCAGGAGGGTGGAGTCAATCAGGGCCAAACCACTGGGATTGAAAATACAGGCTTAGACCAATCATTTAAAATAGAATGGGAGGACTTCCCTGGTGGTTTAGTGTTAAGAACCCTCCTTGCCATACAAGATCCCTAGTTGGGGAACTAAGATTCCACATGCTAGACAACTAAGTAGTTGTCTTAGTCAACTTAGTAGACAACTAAGCCTACTGCAATTCAACAACAGATTCCCACGTGGCATAACAAAGATCAAGATCCCACATGATGTAATAAAGATGCTGCATGATGTAACCAAGATCTTGCATGATGTAAAGATCTTACCTGATGTAATAAATATCTTGCATGATGTAATGAAAATCTTGCATGATGTATTAAAGATTTTGCATGATGTAATAAAGAACTTGCATGATGTAGTGAAGATCTTACATGTTGTAGCTAAGACCCAACACAAACAAATAAATGAATAAATATTTTAAAAAATAAAATAGAAACAAATATTGGAAGGCAAATATCATGACCACTACAGTCTCTCAAGTAAAATCAGGGCAGAATAAAGACTAGTGTTCAGCAGGCAAACATACAGACTAAACAGCAATGATATAGCTACTGTCACCAAATCACCTATGTTTCTGATGATATAGGAGCCATATGGTAAGTAAATATTAGGGTAATAAGATTTTGAATGGTAGTTACCAAGGTTTTTATGTTCTTCTCTGCGTTGCTGAAAAGCATGAGCCATTTTCCATGGCTAGAAGGCAGGATATATACTAATCGTAGTATTTTAAAGCTGGAAAGAACCATTTTATTTGAAGAAACTGAGGACCTAAGAGTGAAATAGTCTCTGGAATCACCCAATAAGGTAGTGACAGAGTCGAGTATCCAGGCTGGTGATTTTTCTCACTATATTCCAACTGTTTCTGATGGTACAGGAGATACCTATTGTTTCTGCCTGACTGTTGTCTATCCTCTCTGCTCTATAATAGGAATTAGAATTTCCTTAGTGATTTCCTTAGGAAGTCTGTAGTGATGGTATGATTGTTGCCTAACAACCTCCATTTCACTCTAAATGACTAGCCTAACTCAATCAGGGAAATGCTATTCCCGTGCCAGTAACTGGTTCAAAGATGGAGATTTGCTATAAACTGACCAATGAGACCAGAAGAAGTCATTAGCGAGTGTGTTGTGTAAAGATGTCTTTGCTCATAAAAAAAAAAGATACACCGGTGATCACTTCCTTCCAAAACTTCTGATGATTATCTGTTTTATTATAGCCACCCTACCAGATGCAAATGGAATCTCATTGTTCTTTTCATTTGGATTTCCCTGATGATGAATGATTTATCTTTCCACGTGCTCATTGGCCATTTATATATTTTCCTTGGAGGAATGCCTTTTCAGATCTTTTATCTACTTTCAGTTGAGTTGTGTTTTTAATACTGAGTTGTAGGCATTCTTTACATATTTTGGATATGATTCTTATGTAAGATGTATGATCTGCAAATACTTTATTTTGTGAGTTGTTTTTCACTTTCTTGGTGATAGGTTTTATCTTTCTAGGACTTTCTCCATTCCATCTACATTATCTAATTTATTGGCGTATAATTGTTCATAGTTTTCCTTTATAATCCTTTTTATTTATGTAGTTAGTAGTCATGTCCCCAAGGTATTTCATAAGAAGTTGGAAATTTCTTAATTGAATGGAAGCTGACATAAATCAACAAAAATAGCTTTTGGAAAGCCAGGTACTATGTTTTAAATTTCTTTCATTTTGCTGATAAGAAAAGTTACCTATTAAAAAAACAAACAAACCAAAATCCAGAAGTTAACTAATCAGGTTAAGCAAAAATTTAACCTGTGGCCTGTCCAGAAAAGGCAAATCCAGAGAGACAAAAACTGGATTAGTGGTTGCCAGGAACAGGGAGTCTCAGCAGAGGATAGGGAGTGGCTGCTAATGAGTTTGGGTTTTTTTCTTTTAGATAAAAACATTCTGGTATTAAATAAGTGATGACTGATGCACAAATTTGTGACTATGCTAAAGACCAAAACCACTGAACTGTATACTTAGGTAAACTTTATATAATATATATTTCAAAAATAATAATAATAATATATATTTCAATATGCTGTTTTTTTAAAAAAGATTATATGTGACCATACTCTAATTTTCCTAATTTTAAGGTATTAAACATCATATTTTTCTACCATTCAATGAAAAGAGATAAGGGGTTTCTTGATATCAACTTATTACCCATCTAAAATATAAATCTTTTTTTGGGAATTCCCTGGCAGTCCAGTGGTTAGGACTCTGCACTTTCACAGCCAAGGGCCTGGGTTTGATCCCTGGTTGGGGAACTAAGATTCCACAAGCCACACAGCATGGCCAATAAATAAATAAAATAAAGGTTTCTAAACCAGAATTATTAAATATATTTTAAAAATTATGAGAAATTATCAATCAGTGTAGGAGTTCAACATTTCATTAATTTTAACTCCATCACTCCAAGTGAACCTGATTTGCAATGAAAATTGTGAGATTTCCCAAAGTTTCTCTTTTGTTCCTTCAAACCGTAAACAGCTGGTATAGCTTTTAATTTTTGAGAAAAGTGAAAGAAAGTGAAGTCACTCAGTTGTGTCCAACTCTTTGTGACCCTGTGGACTATAGCCTACCACGCTCCTCCATCCATGGGATTCAGGCAAGAATACTGGAGTGGGTTGCCATTTCCTTCTCCAGGGGATCTTCCTGACCCAGGGATCGAACCCAGGTCTCCTACATTGCAGGCAGACGCTTTACCCTCTGAGCCACCAGGGAGAGAATCTTTTCTTTTTTTTTTTTTTTAGATTGTCACTACAATTTTCTATCTTCCTTCTACAGAAGTAAAAAAACACCAGCTTAAATTAAAACAACAAAGACTACATATGACAGTTTCCAGACCTAAACATATCTTGGAACTTTGTTAATACAACTATTAATACTACATAACAATATTTTGTATTGGCCTTGTCAACATTCCTCAAACTGGTTTTTTCTTGAAGTGTCTAGTTCAAAGTCTCAGCTAAGAAAACAGAGCATGTTCCCTGAGTCTGGACTCAACCCTCTGATGACTTGGATGTGGGCTAACATCAGTTCAACTCCCTCTCAGGGTCAGGATGATGACTGAACGAGTGTGAGAAGCAGGGCCTTGGCATCTGTCTGAGTCTGAAGTGTCTTTCACAAAATATCCAGATGGTACTCCTGCTCCTTGGCATTTGAAGCATCCCCTTTAAACTTCAGCCACAGAATAGTAAATAATTACATTTTTAATGTTTTCACCATCAAGAATTTTAATCTCAAGAGTGTGTTAGTCACTCAGTTGTGTTTGACTCTTTCGGACCCCATGGACTACAGGAGCTCCAGGCTCCTTTGACCATGGAATTTTCCAGGCAAGAATACTAGAGGGGGTTGCCATTCCCTTCTCCAGGGCATCTTCCTGACCCAGAGATCGAACCTGGGTCTCCTGTATTGCAGATTCTTTACCATCTGAGCCACCAGAATTTTAATTTCAAGAGTAATACACGCTAATTATATATTAAATTCCAAAAGATATATTTTTTAAAAAGTCATTTTACCACTAACCCTCCATTCCCATTGCCCTGAGGTAAACAAGGTCAACAATTTGATGTGTTTTCAAAAGAGAAATGTTGAATGGGAAATATAATTTTCACACCTGGCAAAGAATATCTTAAATGTAGATATTTCCCAGAGAGCCAAAGAAAGTCCTGGGCAACTTAAGTATTCAAAGGAAGATGAGTCTAGAAAAAAGAATGAGATGAAACAGCCAATGGGTGGCAAATGGACCTGAGAAATCTTTCGGGGGTGATTCTAAAACCAGATTGTGGTCATGGTTGCACAACTCTGGAAATTTACTAAAGTCATTAAATTGTGCACATAAAATGGGTGAATGTAAATTATACCTCAATAAAGTTGGGGTGATTTGTGTGCTTTCATTTTGTTGTTGCTTTGTTTTTTAAGCAGCCAGGAAGATGGGAGGAAAATCACCAGATGGGGACACAGCATGGATGTGAACAGAGCTCTGTGCCCCTAGCAGCTACCTAGACAACGAGGCAGGCAGAAAAACGGCCCTGTGAGGATGTCCACACCTAATTCCTGGAATCTACGCTCCCTGACACAGATAAAAGGTTTTTATTAGTGTAATTAAGTTTGTGCTGTGCTTAGTCACCTCTGACCCTTTGAGACCCTTTTGGACAGTAGCCACCAGACTCCTCTGTCCATGGGATTTTCCAGGCAAGAACACTGGAGCGTGCTGCCATTTCTTCCTCCAGGGGATCTTCCCACCCAAGGAACAAACCTGCATCTCCTCTGTCTCCTGCATTGCAGGTGGACTGTTTACCCGCTGAGTCACTGGGGAAGCCCATAGTTAAGTTTACAGACCTTAAAACAGGGAGATTAGCCTGGATTTTTCAGGTGAGCCCAATCGAATCACTTGATTCTTTAAAAGCAAAGAACTTTCTCCAGCTGGAAGCAAGGGCGGTATGGCAGAACATAGAAATTCCCAGCCCGTACAAGCTTTGGGATGGCCCCGCTGTGCGCAAGTGCAGGAGTGAGGCCTCTAGGAGCGCAGGACTCCCCAGGTAAAGTAGCCAGGAAATAGGGGCCTTAGTCCCACCTACAACCTGAATGAGTGGACTCTTCACTGCGCCTCCCCACCAGAGTCTAGTCAGCCAACACCCTGACTTCTGCTCAGAAAATTCCAGAATGGAGAAACCAACCGGGCCAATGTGGACTTGTGTACCTCAGAACTGAGAGACCACTGATGTGTTGTCTTAAGTCTCTACGTTTGTAGTCATTTGTTAGGGCAGCAATAGAAAACGAATACAATACCAAAATTATAAATCAGATGTCAGAGCCCACTTCAGACCTTTTAGTGACTTTTTGCGGCCTAAAACTAAATAGAGTCTAAACTCTTTAATGTAGCACGTGTGGCCCTCATGACCTGACTCTGAACTCACTCATTAGTTGTAGGCTCTTCACCCACCTACAGGTACCCTGATACTTCTCACCTCCCTTCCTCTCCTTAGTATGACTTTCTCATTCTTGTGGACTAAACTGAGGATTTAGTTTAATGGATTTCTGTTCCAGGAAGACTCTCTGGTCTGCGTTCCATAGCACCTGCTGAAAGGTTTCTTCATTATAATACAATATAATAATATATGTGCGTGCTAAGTCACTTTAGTCGTGTCCGACTCTTTGTGACCCTATGGACTGCAGCCTGCCAGGCTCCTCTGTCCATGGGATTCTCCAGGCAAGAATACTGGAGTGGGTTGCCATTGTCCTTGCCATGATCCCCCTCCAGGGGATCTTCCCCACCGAGGGATTGAACCCATGTCTCCTGTGGCACCTGCATAGCAGGTGGATTCTTTACCGATGAGTCACCAAGGAAGTCCATAATAATAATAATATAGCATATAATTCCACTTATAAAGTATTACAATGAACCATTTATGTACATGGATCCCCGTTTAGGTTATAACCTCTTTCAAGGAAGGATCAAACCTTATTCATCTTTGTTTCCCCAGTACCCTCTACACAGTGGATGCCCCATAAATATTGTTTACATGTCCCATTTGGAAGAAAAAGCTTTGGCAACTAATGAAGAAGTTTATTAATCAACAAGTAGGTTAGATCATAAGGGCTGTTCATATGTTCATTCATCTGTAAGGAAGCAAGTGGGAGTTAGGCTGTGTATCCTAGATTAGATTATTTCTATGAAACAGTACTGTTGATCCTCAAACTTTAGAACAAGCTCCTCAATCCTCCTTGCAGGTCCTTCCTAAATATCTTGGTGTCAGTAGGAAAACCTCACAGTTACCCACATCCACCTGGTTACTCACTTGGATGGTGGCTATGTTGGAAGGGCCTTGATACATGAAACGCCCAGTCAGGTGACTATAAAGTTTCCACACAGAACCTTCACTAAGCTTTGCCCATAAGTTTTACTAGTGAATATCAAACTAATAGGTATTAGAGCACTTGCCAATCAGTTTTCCTCCTCTCTTTTTAAAAAATATCTATTTTATTAATTTATTTGGCTGTGCTGGGTCTTAGTCACAGCACGTGGTATCTTCACTCTCTAGCTGTGGCATGCCGGACCTTTAGTTGTGGTATGTGAGATCTAGTTCCCTGACCAGGGGTCAAACCCAGACCCTCTGCCTTGGGAGTGTAGAGTCTTAGCCACAGGACCACCAGGGAAGTCCCCAGTTTTCCCTTTCTCTCTCTTTTAAAAAACGGTTTCTGTCTTGGGTCGCTTTTTAAAAAATAATTGTATTTATTTATTTAGGGCTGTTCTGGGTCTTTGTTGCTTTGCACAGACTTTCTCTAGTTGCAGCAAACGGGAAGGGCCTACTCTTCATTGCAGTGCGTGGACTTCTCATTGCAGCAGCTTCTCTTGTTGTGGAGCATAGGCTCTAGGCATGTGGGCTTCAGTAGTTGTAGCACATGGGCTCAGAAGTTGAGGCTTGAGGGCTCTAGAGCATGGATGGGTGCATAGGCTTAGCTACTCTGCAGCATGTGGAATCTTCCCAGACCAGGGATCGAACCTGTGTCCCCTACTTTGGCAGGCAGATTCTTATCCACTGTGCCACCATGGCAGTCTCCTTCTTCTCTTGATGATTAATGTCAATGACACATTTTTGCAGGTTGCACAACTGGATTCTTATTCTTTAGAATGGATTTCTCTTGGGGAAAAATTCATCCCATATTTGCAAGACCATTCACCATTTTTTATGACCTATTTAGAAAACCACACTTTCTAACTCAGACTTTAACATTGATGAGGCATAGCAGGGTTAGCAATGTTTGTAAAACTCCCCAAGACCAAGCACAAACCCAGGAAACAAACCAAAGATTAAGAGATAATACTGATGCTGAGTAATGCTAAAATGAGTGCACATAATCACTAATTCCATCTGTTGGTTCAGGTGGAGTTGGTTCATGTGCTTTTTCTTGCTTACAGCTTGGCTTTTCCTATAAAACTTTATGAGTTGAATAGAGAAAATTATGTGCTTTGACTTGAAATTAAAATTATGTTGTAATATTGCAGCACGTATTCAGAGGCAAATGCTCAAAATGGTCACCATTCATTTCACAGACTGTTGAGAATGATGACCCCTGAACTGACAAGTATTTAGTTTTCTACACTTTCTCTCACTGGTCCTCTCCTTTCATAAATGAGTTCAGTCTTAAATCTATCACATAACCTAAAAGTGGCTGCATGTGCTGCTCTAAATGAGCTTCATATTCATGTTTCCAGCACTGCTGAGCCCTTGACAACATCTTCATTTTCTTTAAAATCCACTTAGGATGCTCAAAGATCAGATATAATCCTGATACCCTGAACCTCTACTTTTTCACTCATGCTGCAATCCAATGACATCACTAACACCAAGCTAGGAAACAGTACAAATTATCACATTTTCTCTATATTTGTAAATGTCTTCGTCAACATTGAATGTGTAAATGTTTTCTTGCAACACTCTGAAGCTGAGTGACATGATAAAATCCTTTCTTCTGGCAGAAAATCCAATCTTACTATCTTACTTCTCAGAATGTCATGTCTTATATTTACGTCTATAAGCCATTTTGAGTTTATTTTTGTGTCTGGCATGAGGGTATGTTGACAGTTTCCTAATTTCACTGATTCACATGTGGCTGTGGGTGTCCAGCTTTCCCAACACCACTTGCTAAAGAGACTGTCTTTTTCCCATTGTATGTTCTTGCCTCATCTGTTGAAGATTAATTGATCATAGATACATGGGTTTATTTTTGGGCTCTCTATTCTGTTCCATTGATCCATATGTCTGTTTTTGTGCCAATACCAAATGCTGTTTTGATTACTGTAGGTTTGTAGTATTGTCTGAAGTCTGGGAGGGTTATGCCTGCAGGTTTGTTCTTTTTCCTCAGGACTGCCTTGGCAATTCTGAGTCTTTTATGGGTCCATATAAATTTTAGGATTATTTGTTCTAGTTCTGTGAAAAATGTCATGGGTGATTTGATATAGGCTGCCTTAAATCTGTAGACTGCTTTGGGTAGTATGGCCATTTTAATAATATTAATTCTTCTAATCCAAAAGCATGGCATGTCTTTCCATTTCTTTGACTCATCTTCAGTTTCCTTTATCCATGTTTTTTAAAATTAATTAATTAAATAATTTATGGCTGCGCTGGGTCTTCATTGCTGCTTGCAGGTTTTCTCCTGTTGCAGAGAGTGGGGGCTACTTTCTAGTTTGCTGTGTGGGCTTCTCATTGCAGTGGTTTCTCTTGTTGTGGAGCGCAGGCTCTGGGCCCATGGGCTTCAGTAGTTGCGCCTCCTGGATTCTAGAGTGCCAGCTCAGTAGTTATGGCACCCAGGCTTAGCTGTACCACATCACGTGGGATCTTTCTGGATTAGGGATCGAACCTGTGTCCCCTGCATTGGCAGGCGGATTCTTTACCACTGAGACGCCAGGGAAGCCCCTCAATGTTTTATAGTTCTCGGCCTTTCACCTTCTTGGTCAGGTTTATTCCTATTTTAAATTTTTTGGATGCATTTTTTAAAATATTTATTTTTGGCTGTGCTAAGTCTTCATTGCTGCAAGCAGGTTTTCTCTAGTTGCAGAGAGCAGGGATTACTCTCCATCTGTGGTTCACGGGCTTCTCATTTTGTTGGCTTCTCTTGTTGTGGAGCACAGGCTCCAGGTGTTCAGGCTTCAGCAGCCATGATGCATGACTAAGTCGGACTTAGCTGCCCCATGGCATGTGGGATCTTCCCAGACCATGGACTGAATTGGCGTCCCCTGCACTGCAAGGCGGGTTCTTAACCACTGGACCACCAGGGAAGCCCTTGGATGCATTTTAAAAGGGACTGTTTTTTCACTTCCCCTTTCTGATATTTCATTTTTTTTAATTTAAAATTTATTTATTGATTGATTGTACTGCACAGCTTGTGGGGTCTTAGTTTCCTTGCTGCTGCTGCTGCTGCTAAGTCACTTCAGTCATATCCGACTTTGTGCGACCCTGTCCCTGGGGTCGCAGGTCGACGGCAGCCCACCAGGCTCCCCCGTCCCTGGGATTCTCCAGGCAAGAACAGTGGAGTGGGTTGCCATTTCCTTCTCCAAGGATCAAAGCTGGGTACCCTGCAATGGAAGCACAGAATTCTAACCACTGGACAATAAGGGAATTCCCATGATATTTCATTGTTAGTGTAAAGAAATGCAACAGATTTCTGTAGGTTAATCTTGTATCCTGCTACCTTGCTGAATTCATTTATCAGTTCTAGTGGGTTTTGTATGGCATCGTATTCCTTAGAGATTTATACATTGGAGGAAAAACTATAGAGGCAAGCAAGAAGATGGTTTCATAGCACTCACAATGGTCATTATAATTCCAGAGGAGGGACCAGCCTGGGATTGGACTTCTGGGAATACGGTCAATATTTTATTTCTTGACTCAGGTGATATATTTTTTAAAAAATATACATTTCTACAATAAAAAGAAAAAATACTTAGGGAATGAATTAATGGGGCCCAACACAGTTAATGGAAACAACTTCAGACCAAGAATTTTAGAATACTGGAGCCAAGGAAAATCTTCATAGATTTTCTAACAATCATGAACCAAAATGGAATTGGATTTCTCAATGCTGACAATAGAAGCCAGCAGACAGAGTTCTGTGTTCAAAATACTGAGAACAAATCATTTCCAATCTTAAATTCTCTACCCAAGCTACTGAGTAGGAAAGTAGAATAGAAACATTTTTAGACATATAAAGTCTCAAAAATGTATCCTTCCGTATCAAGGTACTAGAGAACATACCCACCAAAACAACAGATAAAGCAACAAAGAGGGAGATGTGGAACCCAGGACACTAGGAATCCAAAACAAGAGAGACATGAAGAACACTTCAGATTGAAACTGGTCAGAGGGCTACAGAGAGGTATCTTTTAGAAAACAAAACCAGAGACTTTCCTGCTGATCTAGTGGCTAGGACTCTGTACTCCCAATTCAGGGGCCCCGGGTTTGATCCCTGGGTAGGGAACTGGATCCCATATGCTGCAACTAAGAGTTTAACTGCTGCAACTAAAGATCCCACATGCTGCAACTAAGACCCAGCATGGCCAAATAAATAAATAAATATTTCTAAAAGAAAAGAAAAAAATAGAAAAGCTAATGTGTTTGAATATAATGAGATATTTACACCTCAAGGTGGAGTTAAAGCAGGAGACATAAGAGACACGGGTTCGATCCCTGGGTTGGAAAGATCCTCTGGAGGAGGACATGGCAATCCACTCGAGTATTCTTGCCTGGAGAATCCCCATGGACAGAGGAGCCTGGCGGGCTACAGTCCATGGGGTCGCACAGAGTCGGACTCGACTGAGGTGACTGAGCACATATATAACACAAACAAAACAACGAAAAGAGGACACAATTATTAACTCAGTTGCGGGGGGAGAGGGAGGAGCAGGAAGTACAGGAAAGCAGTCATAGTAACCTCATGGTTCAACTGTGGCTAACACTTACATAGTTACAGCGATGCAAACTCTGAATACTTATGTAACCAAACTGTGTGTGATACAGCAACATGCGGGGAATGAAAGTGGGAAGTCTATGGAAGATGAAGGAATTAAAACCCCAACTTCCAAAATAATAATAGAAAATGCCTAAATGCAAGAACTCAAGAATCAGCAATGCAGGCTACTTAGATTTATTCTATTTAGATACAGAGAGGAAAGAACCAGCTAACAGGGTTGAATCTAGCGCCTCTGGGGAACATAATATGATTGACAAGGGAACCTATTTTTCATAATAAGCTTCATAGAATTCTTAACCATGTGCATATGGAACTTTGAAAAACACACAAACAAACCTAACTGAAATGGAAGAGAATTCTCCCACTTTCTGTATGTCTGCATTTTTATAAGATGTGTGTATATATATGTGTGTGTGTGTATATATATATATATATATATACTTTTTTTTAATATATATATACTTTTTTTTTTTTTAACCAAAAGATGTTTTACGTAATCAAAAGAAGAGATTGGTTGAAAAATATTTCTGGTCACTGATTGGGTAACCTTCCATCCAGAGACATACATTTCACCTTTATAAATAATTATCTGCAAAGTTGAGGCAGTTTTCAAATATGGCCCCCCAAATGTTTTTTTAATGACTTAAAGTAATACCTATTCTCTTGAGCTTACAATTCTGCAGGTGGTAGAACAGTTTTTCTGAGCCAGAAACTCTCTGACTTTCCTCCCATCAAGAGGTAGGGTCAAGGGAAGTTCCCTGTGGCCTGGTAGTTAGGATTTCAGGCTTTCACTGCCATGGCCCGCGTTCAATCCCTGGTCAGGGAACTGAGGTCCCACAAGTCAAGCAACGAGGCAAAAAAAGAAAAAGAGGTAGAGGTCTTGTTTCCTTCCCTTAATCAGAGCTGGCTGTAACTGCTTCAACAAATAGTGTGGTGGAAGTGGTATTAGGTGACTTCCAAAGATGGGCCATTAAAGGTCATGCAGTTTTCACCTTGCTCAGTGGAATACTTGCTTCTGGAGTTTGGAGCTTCCAGATAAGAAGTCCAGTTACCCTGCTTCAGTCATGCTGGTAAGGACACCCATAGGCACTGTGGTAGAGCCTGTCCTTCAGCCAGCCCAGCCCAGGCCACACTCATGTGAGTAAAGAAGGCATCCTGGGGACTTCCCTGGCAGTCCAGTCGTTAAGACTGAGCTTCCAGTTCAGGGAGCGTGGGTTCCACTTCTGGTCAGGGAATCAAGATCCCACATGTCTTGAAGTGAGGCAAAAAAATTTTAAAAGAAAGAAAGAAAAGAAGCCATCATAGAAGTGGATTCCCCAGTCCCAGCTGTTCCAACCCCCATCATTAGAGTCATCCTCGGCTGTTCAGGTCATCCAAGATGAGACTCAGACATCATGAAACAGTGTATAGTATATGCCTTTGCCAAATTACTGACCCACAGAATCAATGAGCATTTAAAAAAAAATGTTTTATACCACTAAATATTGGACTGGTTTGTCACAGAGTAATTGATAAATGAAATAAAAGCTAGTGACCATAGCAGCATATAATTATGTATTAATATACTCAGCATGAAGAAGACAATGCCTACAACCACTACAATGCATCAATTAATCATTGAGTGCTAAATTAATGAATACTTATTTCATTGCATGTACTAAATAATTTCCTCTTTACATTCCAATATAAAACTAATATGTATAATTTTAACTATCAAGAATATCCAACCAAAAACAAAGAAAAAAAGTCATTCCTTCATCCCTTTTGGGTTCTAATGATGATGCAATGGGAGAATACTGAAAGGAACTAAATTGTAAAGAAAATTCTACCAGAGAAGATAGAAGAGCTACCCACTCAGGGATAAACACACAAGACAGGTATAAACCTTTAAGAATATTGTCAGAATGGCTGAAATTGTGAAGCATGCTACAGACAACAAAAAGGGCTTTGAAAGCTTTATTTGGAGTAAGAAGGAAGAGATGGGCCCATTGCCTAGGGTAGATGGTGTAATATTAACAGATGACCAAGAGAAAGCAGAACCTCTCAACTTTTCTTTCGGTATGCCTTCTATAAAGAAAATGATGCTTAAGATTTTTAAATGGTTTAAAGTTGTGGTTCAGAGGAAACTGAAGCCCCCAAAGTAAAGAATAATGATAAGAGAACACTAATGCGATTAAAATGTTCAAGACCCCAGATTTGCATGCAGGCCATCCTCAGAATGCTTAAAGATAAAACCGGAGATACGGTTTTGGAACCATTGTAGACAAACCTTGAGAAATTTTAGGAAATAAGAAAAGTACTGGAGATAGGCAAACACTTTCAAGAAGTTTTAAAAAGTGATTTTTAAAATTATTCACCAGTGACTTTGGTACTAATCTCCTGGGCCAGGTTCTAGATTCTATACTCTTCAGACAATTCTATATTCTTCAGAGTACCAAGTAGTGGGGACAGAGAGAACTACTCATGTTAAACAAAGCTCATTTCCCTTTTTCATAGGGCTATGATAGGGTTACCACACTGTGAGACAGGGGGACCCTTTAGCAATTGAATTGCTTTCTACCTTGATTTCAAGGAAGAAGCACAGTGTTTCAGGACACCCCTGCAGATCACAGAAAGGAACCTGGGCACAAGTTCAGGAATCTGGGGGGTCTGTAGTAGTTTGAATGTTAATCTAATTAAATGTTTATTTTGGTGATGTCAGAAAAAGGACCTATGAAAATTCACTCCTACATAAAAGCAATAAAGAATCCAGCAAAAATTGTCAGAATCAACTTTTTAAAACTCTGTAAATGAACCAAAGGTTAACAGCAACTTGAAGAATGCTGACTCAAGGAAAATGGCAGAATCTTGGTGGAAACAGTGAACTCTGTGACATTTTAATTCACCTGAGTCCTGTCCCCTATCCTCCAGCTCTATTGCTACCTTGTAAAGTAACTCACATTTCCAGTGCAACCTGGCAAACACTGGAGGGAACAGAAAGGAGCTGGAGGTCTTGCCAAGTTTTTAATTTATTTTAATTGAAGTAACAGTTGAATTACAATATTGTTTACCGCTATACAGCAGAGTGACTCCGTTATACATATATATATTTTTTAAAATATATATATATATTCTTTTAAATATTCTTTTCCATTATTATTTATCAAAGTTCTTTCCAAAGAATTGTCATCATTGGCATTGTCTTGTGGTTCCTTGGGAGACCCAACTTACAAGGCTATCTGTATTTGACTTCACTTGGAACTTGCTCAGTGTGAAAAATCCTCTTCTCAGGGGACATTTGTCAAAAACACTTTGCAGCCACCTAAGGTAGTAGATAGTTGTTAGGGCAAACAACAGAATAACCAAAAAGCTTTAGAGGAAATGCTAGGGGAGATCAAACCCTCTGAGATGATGGTGTGAGGAGCTCTTATATGCCCATTCCCCAGAATAACAAGCAAAATTGATGAAAATTATTTTTTTAAAAACTTAGTTGCTGGAAATTGTCCTAATGGCACATAGCCAATGAAGAAACATTTACTCAAGAAAATCTACTGAAGTTGCTAAAACTAGGAAGAGTCTGTGGCATTTGGGCCTAACTAATTCCCTCACAATTGCACTCATTTCACATGCTGGCAAGGTAATGCTCAAAATTCTCCAAGCCAGGCTTCAACAGTACGTGAACCGTGAAATTCCAGATGTTCAAGCTGGATTTAGAAAAAGCAGAGGAACCACAGATCAAATTGCCAACATCCGCTGGATCATCAAAAAAGTGGGAGGGTTCCAGAAAAACATCTACTTCTGCTTTATTGACTATGCCAAAGCCTTTGACTGTGTGGATCACTACAAACTGTGGAAAATTCTTAAAGAGATGGGAATACCAGACCACCTGACCTGTCTCCTGAGAAATCTGTCTGCAGGTCAAGAAGCAACAGTTAGAACTGGACATGAAACAACAGACTGGTTCCAAATTGGGAAAGGAGTATGTCAAGGCTGTATACTGTCACCCTCTTATTTAACTTATATGCATACATAATAAGAAACACTGGACTGGATGAAGCACAAGCTGGAATCAAGAAATATCAATAACCTCAGATATGCAGATGACACCACACTTATGGCAGAAAGTGGACAAGAACTAAAGAGCCTCTTGATGAAAGTGAAAGGGGAGAGTGAAAAAGTTGGCTTAAAGCTCAACATTCAGATAACTAAGATCATGGCATCTGGTCCCATCCCTTCATGGCAAATAGATGGGGAAACAATGAAAACAGTGACAGACTATTTTGGGGGGAGGGCTACAAAATCACTACAGATGGTGACAGCAGCCATGAAATTAAATGATGCTTGCTCCTTGGAAGAAAAGTTATGACCAAACTAGACAGCATATTAAAAAGCAGAGACATTACTTTGCCAACAAAGGTCCATCTAGTCAAAGCTATCGTTTTTCCAGTAGTCATGTATGGATGTGAGTGTTAGTGGTTCAGTCATGTCTGACTTTTTGCGACCCCATGTACTGTAGCCTGCCAGGCTCCTCCGTCATGGAATTTTCTAGGCAAGAATACTGGAATAAGTTGCCATGTGAGAGTTGGACTATAGAGAAAGCTGAGTGCCAAAGAATTGATGCTTTTGAACTGTGGTATTGGAGTAGACTCTTGAGACTCCCTTGGACTGCAAGGAGATCCAACCAGTCCATCCTTAAGGAAATCAGTCCTGAAGTATTCACTGGAAGGACTGATGCTGAAGCTGAAACTCCAATACTTTGGCCACTTGATGTGAAGAGCTGATTCATTTGAAAAGACCCTGATGCTGGGCAAGACTGAAGGTGGGAGGAGAAGGGGATGACAGAGGATGATGAGATGGTTGGATGTCATCACCAACTCAATAGACATGAGTTTGAGTAAGCTCCAGGAGTTGGTGATGGACAGGGAAGCCTGGTGTGCTGCAGTCCATGGGGTCGCAAAGAGTCAGACATGACTAAGCGACTGAACTGAACTGAATTCCCTCCCTTCCACCTTCCCCCAGCTCATCTTAAAGGAAATTCTGACCCAGGTTGGTGTGGCCAAGAAGACAGGGCTCCCTTTCCCCTCAGCTCCCTATCAAACCTTACAGTATCTCACCATGAGGGACAGGCTACTAGCATTTTTTATCCCCTCCAGCTCCAAGCTGAAGAGGCTAAATTTCTGGTGAATGTGGCAAAGAAGTAGGGGGTTCCCTTCCCCCATGCAACCCCTACTCATAGGATGGAGGCTCTGTCCCTGGTGTGATGGTCCAAGGATGCTGGGGCCCCAATTGACCTTATCCTAACTTGCCTGTAGAGCAGAGATTCAGTGCTGGGAGAAACAAGCCAAAAAGACCAGAAGCTACAGCAGCTAGTACCCAAAGTAGTAATGAGAAACTTTGTCCAGGGAGAGACAGCCCATAGGAAAAAAGAGACGAGATTCTCCCCAAAGGAACTGACTTTATTTGAAACTTAGTACAAGAAAGCTCAAGCCTAAGCGCACTGTCAAAAAAAAAAAAAAAAAAGCTTCTTGAGAACCACAAGGCCACTTAATTCACAAAAGAGAACCAGGGAAAGAGACAGCTAAAAAGAGCCCTCCTGGGGTCAGAACAGACCGCAAAGGCCAGTCTTAAAACCTATCCCTGCCCAAATTTAACAGAATCAGACTGCTGAGCAATATATGCCCTGAAGTGAAGTGAAAGTCGCTCAGTCGTGTCCGACTCTTTGCGACCGCATGGACTGTACAGTCCATGGAATTCTCCAGGCCAGAATACTGGAGTGGGTAGCCTTTCCCTTCTCCAGGGGATCTTCCCAACCCAGGGATTGAAGCCAGGTCTCTCCAATTGCCAGGCGGATTCTTTACCAGCTGAGCCACCAGAGAAGCCCAATATATTCCCTGGGCATTGTCAAAAACAATAGAGCAATCAGCCAGTAATCAGTGGAGGCTGACTGGCAGTGTGAATTATCAAATGAATCAGACAGCTTACCAGAGAAATAAAGAAAATGACAAAGAGAACCTGCTATAACCCTTGTCATCCCAAGGTGACAAGAGCTGAAACAGAAAGGCAGAGTTCAAGGTCATGCCCTCCAAGGAGCAGGACCAAAGCTTTCATGCTGAGGGAAAACTAACTAAAATAGCCAAGTCAAATCACAAAACAGTGAACAACAACAAAAACAACCCCTGGGAGAGAGCGGGGAGAAAGAATCAGTATTCAGAGTTGCTATAATACCTAAAATGTCCAGTTTTCAACAAAAATTGTGAGACAGGTAAAGAAAAAGTGTGACCTACACATAGGAATAAAAGAAAAAAAAAAAAAAAAGAGCAGGCAACAGAACCTGCCTGTGAGAAGGACTAAATGTCAGATTTAACAGGCTTCAAGGTAGCTATTATAAATATGTCCAAAGAAGTAAACGAAGTATGCTTAAAGAAATCAAGAAGGTATGATGATGTCTCATCAAATAGAGACTATCAAAAAGGGGATGGAAATTTTTTTTTAAATAACCAGTTGCAATTCTGGAGTTGAAATGTGCATTAACCAAAAGGAAAAATTCATTGTAGGGGCTCAAAAGTTGATTTGAACTGGCAGGAAAATAGAATTAGCAAATTTGAAGATAAATGTATAGAGCTTATGGAATCAAAAGAACAGAGAGACAATGAAATGAAGAAAAGTGAACACATCCTCAGAGAAATAGAGACACTTTTAAACACACCAACATACATGTAATAGTGGTACCAGAGGAGAGGAGAAAGAGAGAGGAGAAAGAAAAAACATCTGAAGAAAACTTAAAGACTTACCCAATTTGCTGGAAAATGTAAGTCTATATCTCCACGAAACTCAACAAATCCCAAGTAGGATAAACACAAAGAGATCTATACCCAGACATATCACAGTTAAAGTGCTGAAAGATAAAGAGAAAATCTTGGAAACAGCAAGAAAGAAAAAAAAAAAAAAAAGATTTATCACATGCAAGAGGGTTACAATATGATAAACAGCTAGGTCTAATTGTAAGAACTAAAATGATAAAACCCTAGAGGAAAACATGGGCATAAATCTTCATGACCTTAGAATATACAACAGTTTCTTAGATAAGAAACCTAAGTACAAGCAACAAGAGGAAAACTACATAAATTGGAGTTCATAAAAATTAAAACATTTTGTGCTTATAGCAAATGAAAAGAATTCACTGAATGGCAGAAATTATTAGTGAATCATTTCTCTGATAAGGGTCTAATATCCAGAAGACATAAAGAACTTTTACAAGTCAACAACAGGAAGACAGACATCCCAATTTAAAATGGACAAAGGACTTGAATAGACATTTCCCCAGAAAAAGATATACAAGTGGACAGTAAGCCCAAAGCCATCAGAAAAATGCAAATAAAAACTACAAGATATCATTTCACAGCTACTAGGATGAGTATAAGAGTATAATAACAATAAAAAAAAGACAATAACAAATGTTGACAAGGATGCAAAGAAACTGAAACCCTCATGCACAGCTGATGCTCATGTTCAATGGTGCAGCCGCCAAGGAATAGAGTTTGGCAGTTCCTCAAAAAGTTTACAGAGTTACCATATAATGTAGGCTTCCCAGGTGGTGCTAGTGGTAAAGAACTCCTGCCTATTTAGGAGACGCAGGTTCAATCCCTGAGTCGGGAAGATCCCCTGGAGGAGGACATGGCAACCCACTCCAGTATTCTTGCTTGGAGAATCCCATGGACAGAGGACCTTGGTGGGTTACAGTCCATGGGGTTGCAAAGAGTCAGATACAACTGAGCAACTTAGCATGCACGTACACACGTACCATATGATGCAGCAATTCTACACCCAGATATATACCCAAGAGAACAGAAGACAGACATTCACATAAAAACTTGCACACAATAGTTCACAGCAGCATTGTGTATAATAATCTAAAGTGGAACAGGACTTCCCTGATGGCGCAGTGGATAGGAGTCCATCTGCCATGCCGGGGACACAGGATCAATTCCTGGTCCAGGAGGATTCCACATGCCATGAAGCTACTAAGCCCACGTGTCACAACTACTGAGCCTGCGCTCCACAAGGGAAGCCACTGCAATGAGAAGCCCATGCGCTGCAACAAAGAGGAGCCCCCGCTCACCACAACTAGAGAAAGCCCACACAAAGCAACAATGACCCAGCACAGCCAAAACTAAATAAATATTTTTAAAATTAAAGAGGGAACAACTCAAACATCCACCAACTGATGAATATATAACCAGTTATATAACTATCAGTTATAGTTATATAAATGTGGAATCCCCATGCAATATCATTAAGTCATAAAATAAAAATAAAGTCTGACATAGGATAAAGCCTGGGTGACTCTTGAGAACATGCTAAGGAAGTGAAGCCAGCTGCATAAAGGCCACATATTATATGGTTCTGTGAGTATGAAATGTTCAGAAGAGGCAAATCCATAGAAACAGACGAGATCAGTTGTTGCCAGGGACTGTAGGGATGGGGGGACAGGCAGTGACACAACCTTGTAAATATACTGAAAATCACTGCATTGTACACTTTAAAATGATGAATTTTATGGTATATGTTATATCTCAATTAAAAAGTTGAGCGTTAACATGCATAAGAATGTAATTTAATCTAAAAATATACTAGGCATAAGAAGTCAAACATAAACACTACTTTGTGATTCCGTTTATATGAAATCCTAGAAAAAGCCAAACTATAGTGACAGAAAGTAGACAGAACACTGCCTGGAGGAGAGAATCACTAGAAGGGGGCATTTTAGGTTGAAGAAATTTTATATATCCTGATTGAGTTGACTGTTACGTAATTGTATTCAATTACTAGGCTCCATCAAGGCCATATATTTTAAGTTTTTAAAATATTTAGTTTATTTATTTATTTATTTGGTTGCGCCAGGTCTTAGTTGTAGCCTGTGGGATCTAGTTCCCCGAACAGGGATTGAACCCGGGCCCCCTGTATTGGGAACTCGGAATCTTAGCCACTAGACCACCAGGGAAGTCTCTGTATATGTAAAACAGGTGGAGTTTATTGAATGTAATTATAATTAATTTTACAATTATAATTATAATGTATTTATATATTAATTGTAATATTAATTTTAAACAACAAAAATTTGATACCGGATTAGGGAGTTACCTCTTATAAGAAACATCTAACATCTGTATTAGAGGAGCAAATGGCAACCCACTCCAGTATTACTGCCTGGAGAAGCCCACGGACAGAGGAGCCTGGTAGGCTACGGTCCCTAGGGTCACAAAGATTCAGGCACAATTGAAGCAACTGAGCACAGAAGAAACATCTATATATATTTTTCAGTTTAAAGCCTGCAGATTAAAAAATCTCCCAGACTTCACTATATCTCACTTTGTGATGTAAACAGAATCCATTTAAGATCCCAAATTTGCATTCGATGAAACTAAAGTTTAGAAAAGTTATGCCACCCCCCAAGTTCACATATAAAAACATTTAACTCTCAACATGCCTACATAGTAAGTACTATACCCTCTTTTGCAGATGAGAAAACTGAGGAAGAAGTAACTGATTAAGTGACAACAGGATTCACTCTCTAATAGTTTGATTCCAGAACCTGAATTTTTGTTCTGCTTTTATTTTTTAATTAAAGGAAAGCAAAATGACACAGGTCTAGTAATATACATCTGCAGGCTGAAGATGACCTAGCACCACCTGTTTTCAGCTTCCAGTGAAGAATCAGATAGACAGGGGCGTCCTAGGCCTAACACTTACCACACATGTGGTCTCAAGGGTTTCACCCACGCTTTCCGCTCCACCTTCTCAGGTGTGAAAAGATGATATTGGTGACATTGGTTTCACAAGGCTTGTGTCAAAATCAGAAAAGATCACCTGGCCTCCAAAATCGAGCACTTGGGAGGCACTCAGTTTCCCCCTTCAATTTAGCCATTGCCTATCTAGACAGTGTATTAAAAAGCAGAGACATCACTTTGCTGACAAAGGTCCATCTAGTCAAAGCTATGGTTTTTCCAGTAGTCATGTATGGATGTGAGAGTTGGACTATAAAGAAAGCTGAGTACCAAAGAATTGATGCTTTTGAACTGTGGTGTTGGAGAGTTCCTTGGTCTTGAGAGTCCCTTGGACAGCAAGGAGATCCAACAAGTCCATCCTAAAGGAGATCAGTCCTGAATATTCATTAGAAGGACTGATGCTGAAGCTGAAACTCCAATACTTTGACCACCTGATGCAAAGAACTGACTCATTGGAAAAGACCCTGATGCTGGGCAAGATTGAGGACAAGAGAAGGGGGCGACAAAGGATGAGACAGTTAGACAGCATCACCACCTCAATAGAAATGCATCTGAGCAAACTCTGGGAGAAAGTAGAGGACAGAGAAGCCTGGCATGCAAAGAGTTGGACACAACTTAACAACTGAACAAGAAGCCTGGCCCTAAGGTACTCAACACGTGTTGGAATAATATAACCGAAGCTTCTGCAGTTAATAGGAGTATACCTCATCTCTCCGCAGTTCTGGAAAGTGAATTCACAGGAGCAGAAAGAGAAGGGAACTTGCAGCCCCCACACTTCTAATTACAGTGTTCTATCACTTCACAAATGAATTGCTGACAAACTGTGATAAGTCTCATGAAAGAAGAAGGACACCATGAGGGAGGCATATGAACAGTGTATATTTTAGATTAGAGGTTCAGGGAGAGGCTCTGTGTGGAAGAGAATAAAATATTGGACCAATACAAAGGAAGCAATACTCCTTTGTACTCCCACTGGTCAGGCCACATATAGAAAATGGTATTCTATTTTGGGTGCTGCGTTTTTAACAGGAACACAGTCAACCCTGAGCTCAGGCAGAAAAGTGCATCCCAGCTGACGAAGGGTGTGGAGGCCATTCCAGAAATACTCAATTTTCTCTTTTAACAAATATTTATTGAATGCAAAACACCTCTTGGTACTGGAGAGGGTTGAAAAGTAAAGACACTAACCTTTACAGCTTTCAAGATATTTTACCATCTAGTAGGAAAAGCAAGATAAGCCCATAAATAAGTATCATACACATTTGCTCTAAGACATAAGAGCTGCAGATGTAGCATGTATAGCAGAAGCATACCAGGAAACATTTCATAAAAGGGTGGTATTTGAACTAATCCTGGAAATGGAAAGGAGTCTTCTTTTTTCTTTTTTTTTTTTTTGCTAGATTACCATCCACAGGGTCTCAAAGAGTCAGACACAACTGAAGTGACTTCATGCACACACGCAATTTTTAATACATGAAAAAGTGCCACAAGAAAATCAGTATGAGGTTTCTTGGATTTAAAAAAGAGATCAGTACTTAAATCTTAATAAATTATTCACTGTGTTCTGACATCTATTTCTGAACATTTCCTCCCTTCTCAGTTTGTGCTGCAGAGCTGAGTTAGTTGAAATGGGACTGTTCATCTGTGTTCTTCAAATGTTACTCTCTTGTGTTACTCTGGGCCAATTACCAACTGGCCTCTCCTGTGACCTTCACATCACAAAGAGATGAGAGCTGGTTTAAGATTTAATCTAGGGGCTTTCCTGGCGGTCCAGTGGTTAACACTCTGTGCTTCCAATGCAGGCGGCACAGGTTTGATCTCTGGTTGGGGAACTAAGATCCCACGTGCTGCGCTACCAAAAAATAAAATAAGACTTAGTCTGGGTAGATCCAGAGCTAGAGCAGGCATTAGAAAAACTTTAACAATGCAGTGAGCTAGAGGAAATGATTCTAAAGTTCCTTCCAACTCCACAGTTCAGCGAGCTGCTTTTTTTTTTTCTGTTAAACGTTTATAGTATCTACTTCTAGAAGAACGATCAGAGATAATGTACTTAACAGTGCCTGGCACAGGCTTCCCTGGTGGTCCAATGGTTAAGAATCCCCTTGCAATGCAGGGGACAGGAGTTCGATCCCTGGTCCCGGAAGATCCCACATGCTGTGGAGCAACTAAGCTTGCGTGCCACAAGTACTGGGCTTGCATGCTCTAGAGCCTGTGCTCTGCAACAGGACAAGCCACCGTGATGAGAAGCCCATGTACCACAACTAGAGAGAAGCCCTCATGTAGCAGCAGAGATCCAACGCAGCCAAAAATAATTAACTAAAAAAACAAGTGCCTGGCACAGGGAATTTCCTGATGGTCCAATGGTTAGGACTCACTGCTTTCACTGCAGGAACCCAGGTTTGATCCCTAGGCAGGGAACTAACATCCCGCAAACTGCGGAGCACAGCCAAAAAATGAAAAAAAGTACAATACTGTCGTCTCCAACTATAAAAAAAAGTGTCTAGCACAGAATAGTTGTTCAGTCTCCTTTAGTTGAGTGCGAATCTATGGAACGGACTGAGAAATCCCCTCAGCCACTAGAGGGCAATCTCAGTCACACGTCTCGAAATGAGACTCAAGATACCGGTGAGATGGCAGGCACCCCTCCGGATACACCAGCCTTTCCCATGCCGGGAAACTCACTCCTACTCAGGAAACCTGGCTCCACGCTGAACTCCATGGTGTTTTCTCTGAGTCACTATATTCTCCAGTAGTTGCAAAATTAGCTGGCAAAAGTCCCTGAAAGGCTTTTTACTGCTTACTGAGTAACATCCAAACTCCTTGCCGGTATCAGAGGCCTTTCTCAATGTGGCCCCAACCTACCTCTCCAGCCTAAACTCCCCTTAACCCTTCACACTGCAGACACACTGGACAACTCGTGCTCCTGCCTCCATGCCATGGTTCACCTTGCTCCTTCTTCTTGAAGCCTTTGCTCTATCCTGACCTTCTGAAACTCTGCTTCTTTTTCAATGATGCAATGCTACCTGCTCCATTATCCCCTCCTCACTTCTCTAGGGCAGCAGTCCTCAATCTCTTTGGGACCAGGGACCAGTTCCATAGAAGACAGTTCTTCCACGGACCAAGGGTAGGGAATGGTTTCATGATAATTCTCATAAGGAATATGCAACCTAGATCCCTCGCATGCGTAGGTCACAGTAGGGTTCACACTCTCATGAGAATCTAATGTTACCGCTGGTGTGACAGGAGGTGGAGCTCAGGCAATAACGTGAACGATGGGGAGCGGCTGTAAATACAAATGAAGCTTTGCTCTTCGCTAGCCTGCCACTTACTCCTGCTGTGCAACCTGATTCCTAACAGTTGGGGGAGATTCCTAGAGTGATCTTGCCCACCCCTGAGCTTACCCTACATACTACATCCATCCATTCTGGGTTACATTGATTTCTGTTTGTGCATCTTCAGTGGAAGAGAAGCTCCGGAAGTAGAAACGCCAGTGGGGTAAAGTGCCCAGGATAACACAACAAGTGGCCTAAATGGGATTCTAATCCAGGCAACCTGACTCCAGAGAGCTCTTGCTCTTAACCACTAATTCACACTATCCAGTAATCTTTTATCAGCCCTAGTTCCTAGCTCAGAGCTTTGCACACAGTGCCAGTCAATAGCTTATCAAATGAATAACACCACCAACAAAAAAACCATTGATCTAATTAGCACGTCTTGAACCTTCACTGACTTGTGGGTTACTGGGAACCAGCAACTCTCAGTGTCATTAATCTGAATTAGAATGCCTGACTGCAG
The DNA here is from genome assembly GCF_963930625.1 of Muntiacus reevesi. Classification (NCBI taxonomy): domain Eukaryota; kingdom Metazoa; phylum Chordata; class Mammalia; order Artiodactyla; family Cervidae; genus Muntiacus; species Muntiacus reevesi. The sequence goes on from NC_089250.1 coordinate 204,456,238, forward strand.
ATCTAATTATGAGCAATTTCAGAATCATAATTATTGTTCCATTTTGTCTCTTGACCTTTAATGCATACAAGGACCTACTCCCAGCTTCCAAGGAAGACAAAAACAACGTGATTTCTTACTGGAGCCTAGGAGATGTGTTTTGTGAAGCTCCCAGCTCACATCTTCACTGTGAAGTGAAGGAGATGGACTGGATGGTCTCTGAGGGCCCTCTCCTCAGTTTTAACAGTCTGGGAGAGAGAATGCAATTTAAAAACTCTGCCTGTGTGTCAGAAGATACATGTTGGGTCTCAGCGCCCCAACTCTCAGATTTTCCATTCTGTAAAACTTGATTCACCTATTCCAACATTTTTGAGTGTCTGCGTTTGACTGCAGGGATGGGGGTGTGTGGGGGTTACAGCAATGAACAAGACAGACATGGCCCCCTGCTCATCCAGCTCAGAAAAGCAGATGACACCTATACTGTGGGGTTGTTCTAATGAAGAAACTGAAGTGGACCAAATGGTGTATAAACTATAAAGTCTAGCACAGAAGCAAAAGATGATGATCTCGACAGGGTTCCAATTTTTCTCAAACCCAAGGACAACAAAAATGTTAGCTATCCTGCTGTTTCTGAGTAAAGCCTGAGAGTGTATTTTCACCAAACCCAGTCCGCGCAGCTCTCACATCTTCCCTATGCCTCCATGTAAAGGTAGGCTGGGATTATCTGTCCTCAGGATACAGGCACTGCCAGCTTGCTGAGGTCCGGTCCCTAGCCCACTTTGACAGGTCTCCATCCGAAAACCATTAGGCAGGGAGTCAAGACGCCTGGGCTTTCCAGCAATCAAGTCACCTTGCCCAGTCATCTTCAGTTTCCACATCTGTGAAAGAGGCCACACGTGTGAGGAAGCCAACCTCCCACGGCTACTATGAAATAACCATCGTATCACTCAGCATCGGGCCTGGCTCCAGGAGGCTCCACCTCGAGCCCCGGGTCACTCCTCGGGCTGAGTTGGGGCAGCGGGGCCACGTGACCCGGTCTGGGTCCCGGCTCTAGCACTCATTTGCTAGGTGGCTCTGGGTGAGGTCACCGGGCCGCCCTACCGGTCAGCATTCGGTGGGGGGAGGGTGGGAGGGTCTGGACAGTCTCGAGACAGCCCTGGGGAGCTTCTACGTTGACTGGAGCAGACGAGGCCGACAGGTGCCAAGGACCACAGCCCCAGAGGCGCGAAACCGGCGCGCGCGCACGGCGGGGAGGGTCACGTGACGCCGCGGGGGCGGGCGGGGGCGGGGCCTGGCGCGCGCGGCTCCGCGGGTGAGAGGGCGGGCGGGAAGGGGCGGGGCCTCGGGCGGGGCCGCCGGGGGGAGGCGGGCGGGCGGGAGGGGAGGAGTGGAGATGGCGGCGGCGGCGGCGGCTCAGGGGGGCGGGGGCGGGGAGCCCCGGGGAACTGATGGGGTCGGCCCCGGGGTCCCGGGGGAAGTGGAGATAGTAAAGGGGCAGCCGTTCGACGTGGGCCCGCGCTACACGCAGCTGCAGTACATCGGCGAGGGCGCGTACGGCATGGTCAGGTGAGGGGCGTTCTGGGGGAGGGGGCGTCTCTGGGGAGGGGGCGGGGAGGGGTGCTGAGAGCTCTCTGGGCCTTGCGGACTCTGAGCATCCTGAAGAAGCTGGGGCTTCAGGAGGCTGTGGAGCGTCCCGGGCAGAGGGCCTTTGAGTGCTTTCTGGGGGAGGGGGTCACTGCGTAAGGTCTCAGGAAAGGAGGTTTGGGAGCTTTGAATCGACTATTCAATAATGAAGGGTAGGGCATCTGAGTGTGTGGGGGGGAGTTCTGGAGACCTTGGGGACCCCATAGACACGGGGTGAGAAGAAGAGAATCAGTCTTCTTGGGGAGGTGATATCCTTAATGAAGAAGGAGAGAGGGTCCCCTCAGTGGGGAGAGGATGCCCTGGATCACCCCCCAGTGAAGCTTGCCAAGGAGTTTGGGAAAAAAGAGCAAAGCTCAGGGCTGGGCCGGGTGGGGTGGGGCTTTGGGCCTGGGGCCAGAGACCCAGTGAGCCGTGAGGAGTCCAGGAACACCTTCCTGCAACTTTTAGGAGGGGGTCTGTGAGTTCTCCTATCTGCATTGGGTGCTCTGGGCCTTTGTTCATCTGGACATAGCTCTGCTGCCCAGGAACCTCCCCCTGACACCCGCCCCGGCCATGCCTCTCCCTTCTCTCCAGTCCCTCCTCCGACTCCCTCCTGCTCACTGTATTTGCCTCATTGTCCAGTCCTCCACATCTCCCACCCCCTGGACCTGTCTTGGCTTGCGAGAGCCCATCGTGGGAAGGGGAGGATGAGGGGTCAGGGCAGCTCGACTGGAAAGGGTTGAGGAGAGGGGAAGTCAGTGAGCGGTCAGTCTCTTCCTCTGTTTGTGAAGTCACCGAAGGGCTGCCTGGCTGGTCCCCAGCTTTCTCCCTGGAGATCCCAGGCCTTCACAGCAGGAAGGAACCAGCATTGTTTATGACTGGCCAGAGCCCTCTCCTGCTCCCTCCCCGCCCTGCCAAGGCCTGGGTGGGGCCACCGGGCCTGGACACCAACATCTCTCTGGCCCTCTCAGCTCAGCTTACGACCACGTGCGCAAGACTCGAGTGGCCATCAAGAAAATCAGCCCCTTTGAGCATCAGACCTATTGCCAGCGCACATTGCGAGAGATTCAGATTCTGCTGCGCTTCCGCCATGAGAACGTCATCGGCATCCGAGACATTTTGCGGGCACCCACCCTGGAAGCCATGAGGGATGTGTATCCTTCACCTGGGCCAGATGGCTGGCCAGGCCCAGCCTCAGAGCCGGGCTGGGAGAATGGGGGCTTGTTTTTTCTTCCCTTCTTCCCAACCTCCCTCCAAAGCAAACCCAGTAAAGGAAACTTTCCAGTGGTCAAGAGGCCACAGTGTAATAGGGCAGGGAGGCCTCAGATGAATCCTGGCCTGCTGCGGCCAGGCAGTGTGGCCTTGGGCAAGTCTGTTCTCTAGATGCTGGCTTCGTAGGGGGCTGGGCAAGATGGGCTGTGTGGACGCTTTGTCCGCTTTGTCCTCTGACATCGGCAGTTCTGTGAGGAGATCCAGCTTCTGCCCACAGTCAGCTCTTTTGTTTAAAAGATGGCAATTCTTGTTTCTCTGGGTCCTCAGACTGGCAGGAAGGCAGGCGGGAAGAACACTGCCCTGTTTTGAGGGCCTCTGTGAGTCTGGTGCAGCTCAAGCCGAGTGCTTTGACGTTTTCTATTCTAACTCCCAACTGCTCTAGGAGATGGGTCTCAGCAGCTCCATTTGAAAGATGAGGAAACTGAGGCCCAGAAAGCCGAAATAAAATCAAGTGCTTCTGTGGCTGCCTCCTCCCCTCCCCCAGACGAGAACCTGTCACCTCTCTGGGACTTCCTGCTCAGAGTCCCACCCCAGTCACCTGTGGACTTGTACCTTGCCCAGGGAGGAACAGACCTGCCTTTGTGGCCCTCCCCCAACCCCCGTGGCTTTCCTAGTTTGTGGTCCACTTCCTGCCTGGCTCTTTTAGGAGCTTATAACACCCATCACCTCTGCCCCACCCACCCCCACCAGTCCCAGTCCTCCACCCAAGAGTGGTGATCTGTACTGCACTATCTGCAGCCCCCACCACAAACTGTGGGCAGGAAACTTCCACACTCACCCCCAGCTTGTCGTGTGACCTTAACCAAGTCACTGCAGCATGCCGGGCCTCTTCATCTTTAAAATAGCAGGGTTGGTCCAGGTGTTCTCAGAAGGCCCTTTTGAGGCTGACTCTGAAAGTCAGCCATAACTGAGTCTTCCAGAAACAAGCCACATGACATTTATTTATTTATGTTTAATTCTTCTTTTATCTTAGAGTATAAAAGGACATTTACTCCTCTGTCTTCGGGTGTAGGGCCAAGCCCCCAGAGTAGGAGCGTGCAGCTGGGAACTTTCTCCTCATTCGTCTTGCACAAACCATCCCCATAAGGCAGGCATTTATTTTTAAGCAAACATTTATTGCCTGCCAGATGGTGTTCATACATAATCTCATTTAACCTTCTCAACAGCCATGTGGTTCAGGCTTTTATAACAGCAATACTAGTTCACGTTTGCCGAGCATTTACAACGTGCTAGGCACCAAGCTGACTGCACTGCCTGGGTCATCTCTCAACTAATCTTTACCACCACTCTCTAAAGAACAGGTTTTTTTTCCCCTTACTTTACAGATGAGGAAGAGAGGCGCAGACAGGGCTTGAGTTCCTAAAGCGAATGAATGAGCAGTGCAGGGGTGATTGACACTGGCAGGTGAACTCTAGAGTTACTGCTCTTAGCTGGGATGGTCTCCTGCTTCCCATAGTTTATTATCCCCGTTTTCTCAGTAGGGAGACGGAGGCCACAGAACTGAGATTCTTTGCTCAGGGTCACCAGCTGAGATTCAGCAGAGGCCTTGAGCTCCTCTGCTAAGTGTGGGCCTTGCCCAGTTCATGATATGAGCTGGCAGATCTGTTGAGTCCCAGGAGCATCAGCTGGAGGGATGTGAAACCTGGTCAGCAGTCTGTTCTTCTTAACCAATTGCCTCCCACTGCTCCCATTTGGGGGGCCTTTGGCACCCACCTCAGCTACATCGTGCAGGACCTGATGGAGACAGACCTGTACAAATTGCTCAAGAGCCAGCAGCTGAGCAACGACCACGTCTGCTACTTCCTGTACCAGATCCTGCGGGGCCTGAAGTATATCCACTCCGCCAACGTGCTCCACCGGGATTTAAAGCCCTCCAACCTGCTCATCAACACCACCTGCGACCTTAAGGTCTGAGGGTTGCGTGCCTGTCTCCTTCTGCCCCTGGGGTCTCAGGCTTCAGGGTGACCAGTGGTCCCCTTCCCGCCATGGGTAGGAGAGACATGGCGATATGATTAGTTGGGCCCAGGAGGCCTTGAGCACTGAGTTCAGCAGCCTGGTTTGCATTCTAGATCTGTGATTTTGGTCTTGCCCGGATTGCTGATCCCGAGCACGACCACACTGGCTTCCTGACGGAATACGTGGCCACACGCTGGTACCGGGCCCCAGAGATCATGCTTAACTCCAAGGTAGGGGGCCCACCCACCCCTGAAGGGAAGAGACCGGATCCCAGAAAGCCCTGGAGCCACCTCTGAGTCCAGCACTGACCCTCATGATGCAGGAAGTCTCCCCGCTGGGCCTTGTCACATTATTCTGGTCCTTGGGCTATGGAAAGAAACTAAGGATTCACTCCCCAGGTCTCTGCCCTCTGCCTCCCTGGCTGGTGTTGACCCTAGGGTCAGGGGTGCTGGCTTGGCCCAGGAACCCACCACTTTCTCCTCCTCCCCAGGGCTACACCAAGTCCATCGACATCTGGTCTGTGGGCTGCATTCTGGCTGAGATGCTCTCCAACCGGCCCATCTTCCCTGGCAAGCACTACCTGGACCAGCTCAACCACATTCTGGGTAGGGGGGATTGGCCAGCTAAGTGGGAGGGAAACTCGCTTACTGGAGGTGAGATTTCTTTAGGGTCAGAGTTCCCAGGTGGCTCAGAAGGTAAAGAGTCTGCCTGCAGTGCAGGAGACCAGGGATTCATCCCTGGGCCAGGAAGATTCTCTGGAGAAGGAAATGACAGCCCACTCCAGTGTTCTTGCCTGGAAAATCCCATGGATGGCGGAGCCTGGCAGGCTATATATAGTCCATGGGATCATGAAGAGTTAGACACAACTGAGCGACTTCACTTCATTTCAGGGTCAGTGAGTCTGCGGGAGTCAGGTCAGGGGGACCACCATGTGTGGTCCAGGAGCCCTTACAGCATTCACAGTGTTTCACTGAGTTACAGATACTGTCCCCATTTGATAGACGGGAAATGCAAGGCTCCATACACCCCACACTTAAGAAGTGCTCGGGCTAGGATTTGAACCTGGGGCTGCCTGATCCAGACCCCCTGCTCTTCACCCCCATAGTATTGGCTGGGAGATAATGGTTGGCCTGGAGCAGGTTGGTGGACGGCTCTTATTCTTGGCTCCTTCTGTTCTCAGAAGGGAGAGATTGCTCACCAAGTCACCTGCCTTACCCACAGGTATTCTGGGCTCCCCATCCCAGGAGGACCTGAATTGTATCATCAACATGAAGGCCCGAAACTACCTACAGTCTCTGCCCTCCAAGACCAAGGTGGCCTGGGCCAAGCTTTTTCCTAAGTCGGACCCCAAAGGTGAGAGAGACTTGGGGACTTGTGAATAAAAACTGGGTGTAGAGGAAGGTACAAGAGCTCAGTGGCTGTCTGGGACACAGGCTTCTGGACCAACAGGCCTCTGAACACAGAGAAGTCAAGCAGTGCTTCCGAGAGCTTCTCTGACCTTCCCTTTGACCTCTGACCCCTGCACTTCCTAGCTCTTGACCTGCTGGACCGGATGTTGACCTTTAACCCCAACAAACGGATCACAGTGGAAGAAGCACTGGCTCACCCCTACCTGGAGCAGTACTATGACCCAACGGATGAGGTGGGCCGGCTACTAGTGGCAGGGCTGACAGGTGGATGGGGGTCTTCCCTCGGTCCCTGCCCTGAGCCACCCCACTTCTTTGCCACCTCAGCCAGTGGCCGAGGAACCTTTCACCTTCGACATGGAGCTGGATGATCTACCCAAGGAACGACTGAAGGAGCTCATCTTCCAGGAGACAGCCCGCTTCCAGCCTGGGGTGCTGGAGGCCTCCTAACCTGGCTGGCTGCCTCTGCTCCTGGGGCCTGGTGAGTGCCTCCGCCACCCCCTCACAGATGCACCCTGAGACCAGAGTGCCCAACACGCCTCCATGCTGTCACAAGCCTGCTCACATCCACGAACCACATGTTTGGTGGCAACAGAAGGGCTAGAGCCTGCCTCGGCCACAGACCTGCAGTCCCCAGCCTCACATGTCTTCCCCATGTCAACACCTTGCAGACTCCAGCCCAAGGTCACGAAGGGCCCCCCTCACCCACCTGAGGAAACGGAGCCAGGATTTGGCTCCCCCAGGGCAGGCAGAGAGGCAGGGGGAGCAGTGATTGCTTTGGGAGGAGCCAGCAGCACCCAGCCTGACCCACATGCCAGGCTTTTTTGCAGCTGGTGTCCAGGTCAGCACTTCACATACCTGCAGGAACCTGGCTGGGGCTACACCCACACTGCTGTCCAGCCCTCCTTTCGTTTCCTGTCTGTCTTTGGCCAGCTGTAACCTGATAACAACAAGGCAGACACACCCGGGTTCAAAGCCCAGCTCTGCTACTTAATAAGGGCTGTGGGATATTGTGCAAGACACCTCACCTTGCTGCGCCTCAGTCTCCTGGAGACAGCCTGAGAGCAAACTCCTGCAAGACGTTTGCCTGTATCAATTCACTTAGTCCTGATAGCAGTACCTTGAAATGGGTATTAATATCACCCGCACTGACAGATAAGGAAAGCCAGCTGCATGCCACTCAGCCGCAAGGTGATAGAAGGGAAGTGAGGGTCAGGGCTCTGGCAGGTCAGCCGCGGGTGCTAATGGTTCCTTTCCTGCCTGCCTTTTTGTCTAGGCCCTGCCTCCTGCCTGCCCCTCCCCTGCTGGACTGTTAGAAAATGGACCGTGTGCCCAGCCCAGACCCCTCCGACAGCCCAGGTCGGGGGTGCAAGGCGGGCCTGGCCACCTCCCTTCGCTTCGCTCAGGCGTCCTGCCTCAGGCAGGCCAACGCGCCCTTCCTTTCCTCCTTCCGCCACACCCCCCACCCAGGACCTGAGGGGCTCAGGTTGCCCCAAAGCAAATTCCCCTCTGCTGCTCGGCCTCTGTCTGCCCGGCTCTCCCAGTGTCTGGTAGTTCTGGAATCCAAGGGCTCTGGTTGCCCCGGACCGGCTGAGGGGCGGTGGGGGAGGGGCGAGGAGGACACGAGTTGGGACTCAGGGTCAGCCCTGCCCCTCTCGCCTCGTTAAAACCCCACCCAGTTTTCCCTGAAGGAACATTCCTAAGGCTCAAGGGCTAGTACCCCTGAGGAGCGGGGGCCCAGGTCTCAACCCCTCCCCTACAAAGCTGCCACATCTAACGTCCCTGCTGCTTCCGTGTGCGGGTGAGCAGAGGTGGAGGTGGGGGCACGTGGTGCGCCCAGGGCCCCCGCCCACCCCTGTGCCTGTGTCTAATATATAAATATAGAGATGTGTCTATGGATGGCCTGGCTCTGTCTGTGTTTGCCGACGCCCTGACCCTCACCCTTGCTGCCCTGAGCGCTGACTCTCCAGCCCGATGCTTTACCTGGCATGGTGGCCTTCGGCTCCCCCTCTGGCCAGCCAGGGTTGAGGGTGGGAGTGGGATCTAGACTCCTGGACAGAGTGGGGTCTTCTTGTTCGGTCACTAATTTGTGTCCAGCTCCTTGCCACCTCATGGACTGCAGCCTGCCAGGCTCCTCTGTCTTACACTCTCGCGGAGTTTGCTCCAATTCATGTCTGTTGAGTTGGGGTCAGTTTCCCCGTTAGTCATTGTCTTGTCCCTTCTCTAATGGCTTCCTGTCTAACTGGCTGGAGGTGATTATAGAGTGACTCAGGGACACCCTGCACACCCCCAGATTCTCTGGAAACGGCAAGGGGTGTATATATACTCTGGCAACAGGCACCAGTGGGAAGGAGGAGTGTAGTAGTGGACCTGCTAGGGGGAGGGTGGACTTCATTTCAGCGGTGTGGCCACGGAGACAGGGAGGCTGGGCTGTGCGAAGGGCCTGGGGTACGAGGCCCGGAGCTGCCTGGTCTCTTCTGCTACCTCTACCCCATCCCCAGCTCAGCCCTGCAGCCTGGCCTCTGGCCAGCAGCAGGCTCAGCAGGTCCCCAGGGGTGTGGTGGCGGCTGGTGGTGGAGCCAGCCTACATCAGCCAGGCAGTCAGTGAAGCAGCACAGTCCACCGGGAAAAGCTGAGCTCCGCGGCTGCTGGAGCCTGGAGAGGCGGCGTGGCCATGAGCCCTCTGCTCTACTACGCCCTGCCCGCCCTGGGCAGCTATGTCATGCTGTCCTTCTTCTTCCTGCGCCGACCTCGCCTGCTACACACACCGTGGGTTCCAGCCTTCCGTCCCCGCCTGGGGGCCCACCGTGGAGGTGAGCTGGGCTGGTGAGGACTGCAAGGCAGGTGGACAGCAGAGAGGAGTAGGTCCCAACAGCAGGATGTTTAAGGGAGGGCAGAGTTCAAGGTAGGCGGAGATAACAATGGCAGGGCAAGAGATGGAATAGGGAAAAAGAAGCCGTTCAAACTGTCCTGAATGGAAGTGACGAGGCAGGGGGCAGGGGGTGTGGGGGGAGGGAGGCCTGGCCCCAGGAACCCATGCTAGCTGCCCCACACAGGAGCTGGAGAACGCCTAGAGAACACCATGGAGGCCATGGAGAAGTGAGTCCACCTGCCCGGCCATGCCCCGGGTAAGGTTGTGCCAGCTGTGTGAGGCATGATGCTAAGGGGTGCCATCCTCTTCCTGATCTGGGTGACTGGAGCCCCTGGGAGTTGTGCAGTGCACCGCCTGCACACCTGGCCAAAACTACCTGACATTCCCCTCAACCTCCCCACCACCCTGCCATCTGGCTCATCCCTGTCCCCCAGCCACTTACTGACATTTGTTCTCACAGCGCCATGGCCCAGCGAGCAGACCTCCTGGAGCTCGACTGCCACCTGACTCGGGATGGCGTGGTGGTGGTGTCACACGACAAAAACCTGTCCCGCCAGACAGGTGTGAACAGGGACGTGGACAGCCTGAACTTTGAGGTGGGCCTTGCCCCAGCCCCCCACTGCGCCCAGAGTACCAACCCTCCTCCATGCCCCTCCTGGTGACATGCTCCCTGCTCTCCCTAGGACCTGCCCCTCTTAAAGGAAGAGCTAGAGGTCTACTTCTCACCAGGTAAGAGCATGGGCTGCGAGTGCTGGGCTGAGCCTACTGGAGTGGGGTCAGGCCCTCAACCTCCTGCCCCCTCTTCTCCTCTGGGACCCATCCCCTCCCCCGGGCTCTCACCCCCACCCCAGCAATCCTCCTCCCATCCTTCTCCCCACCACCCCCAGGCCGCTTTGCGCGCGGGGCCGACCGGCACATGGTACGTCTAGAGGACTTGTTCCGGAGGTTCCCGCGGACGCCCATGAGCGTGGAAGTCAAAGAGCGAAATGAAGAGCTCATTCACAAGGTGGTGCCACGGGCAGGGGTGGGCGAGGGTCCAGGGCTGGACGGAGGCCTGACTCCCCCTCCCCTGCCCCCTCCCCTCAGATAGCAGGCCTGGTGAGGCACTACGACCGCAACGAAATCACCATCTGGGCCTCAGAGAAGAGCTCCATCATGAAGAAATGCAAGGCTGCTGTGAGTCCCCATCCCTCTCTGCGCCTCCTCAGGCAGCCTAGGCCAGGGGGGTCTGGGGTTGCTGAAGGAGCCCTGAGCAGGGTCTCCAGGAGTAGGGCTGGGGGAGGCAGGGGAAGCGTGTGAGCAGAGGCGTGTCAGAGGGACAGGGCTTAGAACGCTGGGCCCAGATGTGCCTTTGCTCCTGTAGGTGGTGGGGTTTCCTGAATGTCAAAAATTGTTCCCCTGCAGCCCAAGCCTCCTCTCCACTCCCCCCCGGAGCAGATTGATCCCCCTTCTTACTCCCCCTTGCCTCCTAGAACCCTGAGATGCCCACCTCCTTCACACTGAGCCGAGGGTTCTGGGTGCTCCTGTTCTATTACCTGGGGCTGCTGCCCTTCATCTCCATCCCTGAGAAGTTCCTTATCTGCTTCCTGCCGACCATCATCAACAGGTACCTACTAGGTCTCCATCTATCTTCCAAATCCTCCCCCAGGCTTCTAGCCCCAGAAACCTGAAATTAACACATTGCTAATCAACTCTACTGCGATATAAAAAAGTTTCAAAAAAAGAGAACTACCCCCCACCTCAAACCGGATTGTGCAGGATCCCATGTAGAGCAGGAGATCCCAATGTCCCTAGCTCCTTGACTACCCTCAAAGATCACCCATAGGGGCTTTTGAAGATAATGGTTCTCACCAAGCATTCATGAATACCAACCCCCCAAAAACACTTCTATGTAAATGTGTGATAATGTGGATGGAGTTTTAGAACAAGGGTGCATTTATTCATCCAGTCATCCAACAAATATATCTTGAATGCCTCCTCTGTTTCACATGCACTTGCACTAGTAAATAAGACCAATGTGAGTGGGGTAGGGCCCTCCACGAGCTTACAATCTGCTTGGGGAGACAGTTATTAATTATAGCATCACTTTCTGATTCTCAGACAGAAAGGCATTTTCCTGCCTGGAGACAAGGATTAACAAAGTAACAGCTGAACAAAGTAGCAGGAATTTGGATACTTTGCCAGCTCTCCCTCTGGGACCCTTCCTTTGCCCTCTGTAGCTGTCCCAGTGCTTTCTACTCTCCTCTGTTGTCTTGAGGGAAGCTCCCAGCCAACGCCCCGCCCCGCCCCACCCCCCCCAATCCCACAAAGAGATCATTTTACTGCAGAACTTGGTGTATATCACGTTTTATCCAGGGTTTGTAAGGTGTTTTCACATCCTTTAGTTTATTTGAGCCTTACCTCGTACCACCCCCAGGAGATACAGGAATCATGACCCCCACAGGACCCATGGAGAATCTGAGGCTCAGAGAGGTTCTGTAATTTGCCCAAGGTCACACAGCACACAGACCCTGCTCCAGAGCACTGTAACAGCCTCTAAAGTCACCCCTAGAGTGGGGCAATTAGGGACCAACAGCTGACCTGTGAAGTGCTCTCTGGCCTTGAAATTGGTCAGGTCTAACCATGAGGAACTTCAGACTGCCTATCCAGTTTGGGAGTCTTGCTGGGTCGTGGCCCCAGCCCCACCATGGATGGGCTGTGTGACATCAGGCAAGTCACTTTCGTTCTCTTAAGTCTCTGTTCTGTAAAACAGTGAGGGCGGAGGCATACCCTCAAAACATGGAGTCAGGATCACTGAGCAGTGGGTGACTTATTCCTCTGCGCAACCACAGAGGTTCTTCCAGAAGGAGTGGGGTGAGACTGCTCAAAGGGTCACTACCACCCCACCCCACCCCTGTGACAGAGAGAGACCCCAGGGGCTGACCACACCACCACCTCTCCACAGGACCTACTTCCCGTTTTCCCGCTCAAGGCTGAATCAGCTGGCGGCTGTGGTTGCCAAATGGTGAGGTGGGCAAGAAGGCTGGGTGGGGTGGCCCCACAGAGACCCGTCACCGCCCTTCCCCTTAGTCCCCTCTCATCATGACCTCTGTGACCCTGCTCCCCTCCAGGCTCATCATGAGGAAAAGTCTGATCCAACATCTGCAGCAGCGAGGGGTGCAGGTGAGCAAGTGGTTGTTCACAGCGTGGGCCTGCTGGCTCTGCTTCTGACTGGCTGGGTCACTTGGCAGGTCACTGTCTGAGTCTCAGTTTCTTCATCTGTAAAATGGGGATAATGATGTTTTAAACTCCTGTGGATATGTAGGCGAAACTTAGTAAGTGCATGATAAAGGATAGTCATTATGATGATGATGGTGTATGGAACTGATGAGGGGGTCTGGGAAAGATCAGATCACCCCCTCCTGTCCCTGAGCATCAGCTCTGACCAGGTCATTTAATTAGCAAACCTTGGTTGAGAACTGACTGTGTTGAGACCACAGGCACTGTGGTCCTGGGGAAGGAGCAGAGAGTGTACCATCAGGGGCAGGGCAGGAAAAGCAGGCATTTACAGGGGCAGCCCGTGGACAGAAAGGGAAGAGGGTGCTGTTGTCTGTGGGGCCAGAGAAGGCCTTCTGGAAGAAGTGAGGAGCCAGCTCACAGGGAGGGGAAAGGGAGAGTGTCTTGGCAGGAGGCTCAGTGTGTGGGAAGGTCAGGAGAAGCAAGAGGCCAGCAGAGGAACTGAGGGGCCCCACCAGCCTGCTGTCTGGAGAAAGTGGCACCAGGGACCTGGAGAAGGTAGCCCGGGAACCTCAGTGAGTTCCTCAGACTTCAACCCAAAGGGAAGGGACGTTTTTGAGGGCCTTAAGCAGGGGAGAGACCTGATTCAATGGAGCCTTGTTGAGTGAAGGTCACTCCGGCCACCATGTGGAGGAGGGATTGTGAAGGCCAGTGTGGAGGCAGTCACTGGGTAGCTGATGCTGCCACTGACGGGACTGGGGCTTAGGTGGCAGCAGCGAGGATGGATGGAAGGGTTAAGTCACAGACAGGCCCAGACTCAGCCACTGATTGGATGTGGGGGTGAGTTAGGCCTAGGGATGACATAGCTCTTTCAGATTAGGCTACCTGCTCTGCCATCTTCACTGTAACTCCGGACGGTTGGACTGTCACTCTGATTTGTCAAAATAAGAAACAGAGGTTCAGCCAGTGACTTAGCCCAGGCTACAAATACCATCTCCACCTGCTTCAGTGCCCACAGGAGAGGACTCAGGAGGCAGGGAAGATGCAATCTGAGTAGCAGCAGATAGGGGCAGGTTGGGAGATATGGGCAGGCTGGTAAATGTTCCCCTACCAACTTGGGGGGATGGGAGGAGGGAAGCTTTGATTTGAACGTTAGGTAACTTCCTTGCTGTATACACTACCACCTTGGTGGATTTCAGGCTACCAACATGAATTCACTGAATGGAGTTGGAAAGAGATATATCATGTGGTAGCATGATACATTATATAGCATTTCCATCTTACACATTCGATAGAGGTAGATGACTTCCAGAACATGGAATCAAATGTAGTAATCAGGAAGCGATGAGCTTTGAGTGTTTATTATCTTTGTTTTGAATATAATTTATTGACTTGTAAGTTTATATAATACTTAATAATGACTGTGTTTGGACTTCCCTGGTGGTCCAGTGGTTAAGACTCAGTACTTCCACTGCAGGGGGTGTGGGTTCAATTCCTGGTTGAGGAACTGGAGATGCCCCCACTCCCTGCAAAAAAAAAAAAAGGCTGTGTTTAATAATCAGTTTACAAAATTCCTGAAAATATAAGGATCAGCTCCAGCATCCGGATACAAGGGGGAGTGCCTGGTAAAGTTTTTGGGAAACTTCAAGCTCCTCCCTCCCCCCAGGTGGTATTTTGGTGCCTTAATGAAGAGTCAGACTTCGAAGTAGCCTTCAGCCTGGGGGCCACTGGCGTCATAACTGATTACCCAACACTCCTGAGGTGCTACCTGGACAGCCGTGGACCACCTGCCCTAGCTTCCTAACCTAGAGGTTCCTCACCCTCTCCTCTGTTTCTCTTCCCCAATAAATACATTCTTCTCAGTCACGTCTCTGTGCTTGGGGGGATGGGGGTGAGGGAGTAGATTCTAGAAGACTACAAAGATGGCAGCTTGTGACGGAAGAGGCCAGCTGAGGGCCACAATCTGAGGCCCTCAACCACCCTGAGCCACTGGTTCCACTACATTCCAATTTGAGAGTAATGCCACACCCTGTGCCAACCTGGCCTCCACTGTACTCAGGAATGTCTCTTGCAAGGCCCCCTGCACCTTCAGAGCCACAGACAATGGGTCCATTCTCCTGAGGACATTAAGAGCCCCAAGCACACAGCAAAGGACTTCACTTGCCCCAGCGAGCCACCTCACCTGGTTTCAGAGGATGGGCATGGCTGCCCATCTGCTACCTTAGCCATTCCAGTGTTCCATTCCCAGGTCTCCCACTCCAGAAGCTTCTCCAATTCCTGCACCCCCTGGAGCCCTACTACCCTATTCATTTAATGAATCACATATTTCACAAAAATTAGCAAGTAGGCTAGGCAGGGTACTGGGACCAATGCAAGGAACAAGACAAGTCTAATATGGCAGACACATGTTTAAATATGTTCATTTTAAACCCAGTTCAGAGGGGAAAAAGGGAAAGACAGTTAACCCAGCCTGATAACCCTGCAGGGCATCCGAGGCTGTCTGGAACAGGGGACGCACAACAGTAGGAACGGGCTTGTTCTGAGGCTCTGGCTCCCAGGGTTCTAACACGGATGGATACCTTTAGCTTTTCCCATCTGAGAATCTGTCCCTAGTGCTATCACAAGAACCATGGACCAAAGTGAGAATCTCAACTTTATCTCTTTATCAACCGGATAAGCTTTGGGGAGCTGCTGGACCTCTGTGGATCTCAGCTCCCCTGGAAAATGGGAACAATAGCAGAAGCTACCTCCTCCGATTGCTGTGGGGTTTCAGGGAGAGGGCATGATCGGTGGGTAAACAGATATTTTGACTATTGTTTCCCGGGGTCGTGCGTCCGGTCCAGACACCATCTTCCTCCTAATCCTAGGTCAGGTCACGTATCTCAGGTCCTCGCCCCTTCGAGGACCGCGGGGGGCCAGGTGGGCGACCAGGCCCCGGCCGTGGGGCAGGCCGGCTGGGTTTCCAGCCACAGCCGCATTTCCGGGCCGGCTTGGGCCGGGAGCAGGGGGAAGGGCAGCCCGGGCCTCCGCTGGCCGCTGTGTGACGCGCCCCCTCATTTGCATGCTGCACGCCGATTGGTCACGGCGGCCGCCGGGACCAGAGGCCGGCCCCCTCCCCCTCCCGCCGCAGCGGCGGCAGCAGCTGGTCTCGGTGTAAACAAGTCGCGGCGGCTGCGAACCCGGGCCGGGGGGGACGGCGCCCACCAGGAGCGCCCCCCTCTCCCAGGCCAGGCCACCCCGGCGGACCGGACCCCCGCGCGCCCAGGCGAGGTGAGGACCGCATCGTCAGGGCTGCGCGTCGCCCCGCACCCCCGCCCCGGCGGCGAGGACTGCCCCTTCCCTCGGCGCCCGCCCCCCACCCCCGCTCCCCAGGTGAGCCCCGGGGTCTCAGGTAAGGCTCCGCGATGCAGGTAAGATCCCCTCGGCATAGGCAAGGCCTTAGCGCCCCCGGGTAAGAGCCCCTCCCCTCCTAGATGACCCTCCACCCTCAGTGAGGCCTCCTGCTTTCTCCAGGTGAGGGATCCTCTCCCCAGGTGAACTCTCTGGACCTCAAGGGGAGTCGCCCCCAAGCCCTGCAGTTCAGATGAGGTCGTAAGGACCATACAATCCCCAACCCCTTGCAAGCTCCCCCTAAACAGAGAACTGACAGTCATCTATTCTGGAGCCCCTTCCTCCAGTTTCAATTGCCAGGTCAGCAGGGGTGAGGCCGAAAGCAGGTGGGTGACTCATTTGGGACTCCTCCTAGCCTCAGTTTCCCCGTTGATGCAACTTGAGGCCTCCTCCATGAGTCAAAACTGAGAGCTCTGGCCCCTGGAGAGGCTGCTGGCTCTGGGGAGAGAAGACAGCAGCCAAGTGTGACAGAGAGAGTACCCGTGGCCCAGGGCGTGCCTGTGTGTGTGTAGCCGGGGTCCTGACAGCCCACTCCGTCCCCTGCAGGCACTGGGCTCCCTCTGCTCCCCGTGGGCCGCTCCCCGCGTGGGGCCACTGCCCCCGGCCCCCGCCATGGTGCGGATTTCAAAGCCCAAGACGTTTCAGGCCTACCTGGATGATTGTCACCGGAGGTATAGCTGTGCCCACTGCCGCGCTCACCTGGCCAACCACGACGACCTCATCTCCAAGGTAACCAGGTCACAGCTGGAGCTGGAATGGAAGACTAGAGGGACTGCCTGGCAGCTCCCCACCAGTAGCCCTGACACCCCTTCCTCTCTCCCTCCCACCCTTTAGTCCTTCCAGGGCAGTCAGGGGCGCGCCTACCTCTTCAACTCTGTGTGAGTATCCACTCTCCCATCTCCCTTTCTCTGACCTCTGTTGTGACTTGTGACCCCTGCCATCATACTGAGACTCTCAAGAGTCTCCTGGTTTGGGTAGGAAGCTGTGCTCCCCCTTCTCTTGAATGCTAAGGACAGATACAGTAGGTTCCAAGCTAGAGGGAGACTTTGTGATGGAGGGACCCTCCCTGGGACTGCTCCCGTGTCCCCACAGGGTGAACGTGGGCTGCGGGCCAGCCGAGGAGCGGGTGCTGCTGACAGGCCTCCATGCTGTCGCTGACATCCATTGCGAAAACTGCAAGACCACTTTGGGCTGGAAATATGTGAGTCAGTGACCTCTGACCTCAGGCTAGTCTTTGACCTGACCTCACATCACCTCCTCCTCACAAGCAGTCATCTGGTAATCTTTCAGAGTGTACAGGCCCAAGTCATCCAAGTCAAATTTATCTTTCCATCCCTTGACCATGGTCTCTTCTCTCATATCCTACAAGGGCTTTTAAGGTTTTTCTCTCAACTCATCCTTCTCCTCGCAGGCACGAGCATTCCCATTTTTGAGATGAGGATATAATCAGAATGACTGTTTATTGAATACTTTTGTGCCAGACACTGTTATGTGCTTGGCATATTTTATCTCATTCACTCATTACAGCAATCCTGTAGGTAGTCTGTTATTATCTCCACTTTACAGAAGAAGAAAGGAAGGCCCAGAGATGTTAGGTAACTTCCCCAAGGTCACACAGCTGGTAAGTAACAGAACAGGGACCAGAATCCTCATTTTCTCTCTTTTTTTTTTTTAACTCCAAACCCTTGACCCTCAGCTTCCTATTGCCATTCAGAGGATCAGAGAAGTTGCCCAAGACCTTACAACAACACAGAGTTTGGGTTCATGAGCCTCCTTTTTCACTGGCCTCATTGCCACTGCTGTTGTTCGGGGTCTGATTTCACTATCCTCTCATTCCTTTATCGGTAGTAGAGGATAAAGTGACCCCCTGGCACCCAAGGTTGTTATGGGGATCAGATTAGATGCAGCAAAAGGAGATGCTCTTGGGAAATTGCAAGAGACAGGAATCCTCGGGCATCTCGTGGAGCTGTAGTGCCTCTGGGAGGTGAATGCCCCAGGCAGAGACATAGCCTTGCCCTGAGTTAGTCCCTGGCCCTGCCACAGATTTGCTCTGTGTTCCTGGACAGGTGGTTTGCCCCCTCTGGACCTCTATAAAATAAAGAAGTGGTCTAATCCAGAGGTCAAAAATTCAAGTGCTTGCAGGGCCAAGCAGATTCTGTGGATCTGCAAAAGGGGTAATGTAGATCTCCAGAGGGGGACATTCTGGCCAAATAGAATGAGCACGGCCTTCCCCGTGTTTTAGTATTTGAAAGTTATTTTTATTAAACTCTCTGTTGGTTGAATAAAACATATGCATAGGCCAAAATTGGTCCTGAGGCTACCAGTTTGTATTCCCTGGAACTTTGGAGAACCTTCCATATCCTCTCTATTGGAGCCAACATTAGCATTAATACTTGAAAAGTACCTGTCACTCAGAGAGTTTTGTCTATCCCCTATTAGATACCTGGCCCTGCCATTTACCAGCTCTGTGTCTGTGGGCAGGTGGCTTGGTGTCTTGGGTGATAGTTTCCTCATATGTAAAATGGGGCCCATCATATCCACTCCCCAACCCCTACCCTTTTGGTTAGGCCCTGCCCTACCTCCAAGCATAACAGCCTCTTCCCTCCTTTCAGGAACAGGCCTTCGAGAGCAGCCAGAAGTACAAAGAGGGGAAGTACATCATTGAACTCAACCACATGATCAAAGACAACGGCTGGGACTGACCCCTGCTCCTGACGCATGTGGCGCCAGCCCGGCCTGGCCGCCAGGGGGCGCCACTGGCTTCCCTTCACCCGAACGGAGCTCTGGACCCTCAGGCCCCCTTACAGAGGAAGGATCCAGCTCCTGTACATATATTTTATTGCATGCACTGTGACCTTGGGGGGAGATCGGAAGGTGGACAAAGTGGACGACACCCCCGCACCTCCCTGCGATCTGGCTGGCTTGGATCTCGTTTTTAAACCCCTTCCTATCCCGCCTGCCCTCTAGATATGGCCTGTGTGCTGCTCTCTTGGCCCCAGTGCACCATCTGCCCTGTGACGTTCTCCTCCCACCGGGCCCCTCTTACCCCACGCGTGTCTGCTTCCCTTGTTCTGTAGCGTTTGTACATAATAAAACAATGGAGTGGAGACAGCCCCAGGCTCATGTGGAATCCGGGAAGGGGGTACTCTGATGCGGATTCCTGCCTCTATAGACCTGTTCCCCTTTGAGTCCCGGAGGCATGGGGTAGGTACGGCGGTCAAAGCTGGGAGCTTTCGCTCCTGGGACTCAGCTGTCTTCTCTAGCACCCGCGGCGGATCTCGCTGCCGGCAGAGAGTCCCGAGCCCTTTCTAGCTCGTTAGGCCTTGACCTCAGCTGATCGGCATCTCTTCAGCCTAAGCGTTTTGACGCCGCCTAGGGGCAGCTCTCCTGGGAAGCAACCGCGCCGCGGATTTCACCGCCCACCTCGTCTCAACTACAGCTTCCAGCGGCCCCAGCGGCATCCGCCTGTGCCCTTCGCGCCGAACGTCGGCGCTCGGCTTGCTGGGAAGTGTAGTTCCGGGGGTTCCCCAACGCGAGACCTTCTGGGAAACTCGGGAGTCCGCGGTCAGAGACAGTCGAGCTGTGAGCGTCTCTAAACTTTTGAGGCTTGGCTGAGGCTGGAGGTTTTAGAGAATGGGAGCCAGGAAGGACTCCAGCCTTCAGGCCTCGGCTGCGGACTCCTCGGGGTCTCCAGTGCCCCGCGTAACAATAAGCTCAGGCCGCGTGCCTCCAGCCCTGCTCCTTCCCTCCAGTCATGCTTCCTCCCTCCAAGTCTCGTCCTCCAAGTGAAGGTGGGGTGGGGGGGTCACCTGCCAGAGAAGTCTGGAGCGCCAAGGTCTGCCCCAGGACTCCAGGCTCCATCCCAGGGTCCAGGCCCCGCCCCTCAGTAGCTTATCCCTAGCTGGGGCTCCCCCCGTGGGAACGGGGACCAGCTGGCCGGAAGCGCCAAACTGCGTCCCTGTCGAGCCCCGGGGATCAATCAGGCCGAGGAGTTAATTATGTAATGAGGGGGCAGGGGGTCGGGGCTAATGAAGCCTGGGGGGGAGGGGAGGAGGGGAGGGTACCCAGGTATCCGGCCCCCTCTTGGACCCCTTCCAGGCCCCAGGGGTCTCCACCCCAGCCTAACTCCAGGGCCCCAAAGAGGGGAGGGGCTGTGATCCTGGGTCTGGAAGGGGCTGAGCTGTGAGCTATAAAGGGGGCATCTCTCAGCACTGGGGCACTGTAGGCAGCGTGTCCCGAGGCCAGACAGGACTACTCCATGTACCACCCACGAGAGTTGTACCCCTCCCTGGGGACTGGCTACCGCCTTGGGCCCCCCCAGCCTGGGGCAGATTCCAGCTTCCCGCCTGCCCTGGCAGAGGGCTACCGCTACCCTGGTGAGCAGAGAGAACTGAGCTCGGTGTAGGAATTGGGGTGGGGGCTGTGGCCCTCAGCTGGCCCCTCATTCTCCTCCCATCTCCAGATCTGGACACTCCCAAACTGGATTGCTTCCTCTCTGGGATTGAGGCTGCTCCCCGAACTCTGGCTGCTCCCCCACCTCTACCCCCGCTGCCCCCAGCCCTGGGCACTGAGCCGCCACCCCCTTCAGCCCCAGAGGGCCTTCATTCACTCCCTGGAGTCAGCCTGAGCCTGGAGAACCGGGAGCTGTGGAAAGAGTTCAACTCCGTGGGAACAGAGATGATCATCACCAAAGCTGGGAGGTGAGGGGGCTGGGCCAGGGTCAGAGAACCCAGTGTGTTCCTGGTGATGGGGCTGGTGTGAGGATTTCTAAGGGGGCTAGAGCTCTACCTGAGCTCAGAGTGTGACTGTGGCCTGGGTCAGGGGTCATTCTGTGGCAAGGGTCAAGGGTCAGTCTGTGGAGTCTGGCTGGTTTAGGGACTAACCTATGGCAAGGGTCCTAGATATTTCTGGGCTAGGGACAGAAAGTCTGACTGGGCTATAATTTAGTATGTGGCCTAGATGAGGGGTCAGTCTGCACCTAGATTCAGGATTCAGACTATAATGGGGGTCAAGGGTCAGCCACTGACCAGCACCAGGGAAGTCTGGCCAGGATCAGGGGTCAGTATGTGACTAGTTCTGGGGTCACCTTGGAGGCAGGGATATGGTCAGTATGGTCAGTGGGTCTTTCTCTCGCCTAGGGGCTCAGGCACTAGCACATGAGTCCTCTTTTTCTTTTCTTTGAAGCAAGTTTGTCCAGTGGCTGTAGATTCTGGTGCTGAAGATGAAGCAAGAGGAGGGTAGGGAGCAGAAGGCTCCTGGCAAGATTTCTGGGGGGAAAGTGTGTCACTCCTGCTTCTGCAAGTGGAGTTTGAGGGGTTAGGGGTCCAGACTCTGCTCCTACCCTGCTGTGTGACTCTGGTCACATCACCTGACCTGTCTGTCCTGTTTCTTATCTGTAAAATGGGATGAGACAGGTTTACAGCTAAGATCCTGCCTTCTGAGTTCTGATTCCATGTTCCTCGAGCCTCTGTGACTGGATGAGCCAGTGGCTATGCCGCCTTGCTGCTGCTGTGCTCACTCCCGACTAGTGGGTAGCTCCAGGACGCTCTGGTCCCTTCCCCCATCCAGGCGCATGTTCCCTGCTTGCCGAGTATCAGTAACTGGCCTGGACCCCGAGGCCCGCTACCTGTTTCTTCTGGACGTGGTTCCGGTGGATGGGGCTCGCTACCGCTGGCAGGGCCGGCGTTGGGAGCCCAGCGGCAAGGCAGAGCCCCGCCTGCCTGACCGTGTTTACATTCACCCGGACTCCCCTGCCACTGGAGCCCACTGGATGCGGCAGCCTGTGTCTTTCCACCGAGTCAAGCTCACCAACAGCACGCTGGACCCCCATGGCCACGTGAGGCCCAGACTGGGACCCCCCCCATGAGGGTTGGGCTGGGACCAGGGTAGGAAGTCACTCCTCTTTCTTCCCTCCCAGCTGATCTTGCACTCCATGCACAAATATCAGCCCCGCATACACTTGGTGCGGGCCGCCCAGCTCTGCAGCCAACACTGGGGGGGCGTTGCCTCCTTCCGCTTCCCGGAGACCACTTTCATCTCCGTGACAGCCTACCAGAACCCACGGGTGAGTGATCCTGCTGGAGCGGGTGGCATCACCCTGCTCTGGCTGCAGGAGTCTTGACTCTGGGTGTGCGGCATCCCCTCCCCTGCCCACCCAGATCACGCAACTGAAGATTGCAGCCAACCCCTTTGCCAAGGGCTTCCGGGAGAACGGCCGAAACTGTAAGAGGTGGGCATCATTCACTCATTCAGTCATTGTCATCAAACGTTTACTGATTGTGTGCCGGGCACTGTACTGGACTCCTGGAACCCAATGTAAGTAAACATGTGTTGTCACTCACTGATCTGACAAATACTTATTTAGCACCTGTTTATGTGCCGGGCACAGTTCTAGGGAGTGAAGATGCAGCAGTGAACAGAACAAACCAAAGCCCCTGCCCTCATGCAACTGATACTCTAGTGGGCAGAGCACACAAGTAAACAAGAGAAATAAATATGTTAGGGATAAGTTCTATAGAGAAAAGAAAGCAAGGAAGATCAGGACTGGAGAGATGAATCCTGGAAAGGCCTCACTAAGAGGACATTTGAGAAGACTTGGAGGAAGCATGAAAAGGAACCATGTGAATATCTGGGAACATGCCAAGGCCCTGAGGTAGGAGCATACTACAGTATGGCTGGTGTTGAGTGAGAGGGGTAATGGGGAGCCAGATTATGGTGGACTGTAAAGGTTTGGTTAGGACATTTGTTTCTTCTAACTAAAAACCCTACCCCCTCAGAGCTGGCCCTTGCCCTCAAGACACTTAAATCAGCCAGAAGAGATAGATATTAACTCAAGGATCACCCTGATGAATATAACAGTATCATTCTTGACAGGTTATCAGGGTAGCCCAGTGGAAAGAACCTGCCTGCTAATGCAGGAAACGTGAATCTGATCCCCAGATCGGGAAGATTCACCTGAAGAAGGACATGGCAACACACTTCAGTATTCTTGCCTGGGCAATCCCATGGACAGAGATGCCTGGTGGGCTACAGTCCATGGGGTCGCAAGAGTCCGACACGACTTAGTAACTAAACAGCTGCTGTTTTCTAGTCATTTAATTCTCTGGCCTTCCATTCCTTCTTCTGTAAAATGGGTATAATAATGGCACCTACCTGATAGGGTCCCTGGGTGAAGTGCCTGGCACCTGGTAAGTGCCATTATTACCATCATCATCACCATTATCATCATCACCATCATCATCACTGTCCCCCAGGGAGCGAGACGCCCGTGTGAAGAGGAAACTGCGGGGCCCAGAGCCAGCAGCCACAGCGGCCTATGGGAGTGGAGGTGAGTGTCGTTCCAGAGGTGATGGGACCAGGCCTGAGATGCCGATCCTCCTTAACCCGCTCTGGCCCTTCTGTCTCCCCAGATGCTCCAGGTGGTCCCTGTGATTCCACACTGGGTGGGGATGTTCGGGAGTCAGATCCCGAGCAGGCCCCAGTGCCTGGGGAAGCTGCCCGTGCTCCAGCTCCTCCCTGCAGTGGCCCCAGTGCTGAGGCCTACCTGTTGCACCCTGCCGCTTTCCACGGGGCCCCCAGTCACCTTCCAACCAGGTGAGTGGGTCAAGGGCACAGGGCTGGGCTATTCCAGGCTGGGCCAGGAGGTGGGGAGTCCCCTCTCCCCTGTTCTGATACCTCTCCGCTCTTCAGGAATCCCAGCTTCCTGGAGGCTCCAGACTCTGGGCGCCCGGCGCCCTATTCAGCCGCCTTCCTGGAGCTGCAGCCCGGACCAGCAGGCTCAGGATATCCAGCAGCAGCACCCCCAGCATCCTTTGCCTCGCACTTCCTCCAAGGGGGCCCCTTCCCCCTGCCCTACCCTGGGCCTGGGGCTTACCTGGATGTGGGCTCCAAACCAATGTACTGAGCCTTTGCTAAGCCCCCTGCCTCCCTCCCCATCTTCCAGTTCCCTTCCCCCAGGTCTGTTGCCCCCTCACTTCCACTACCCCCTCCCCCACACCAAATGGCTGCCTTGGGCCTCCCCCACCCCACTTCACACTTTGATTTCGCTCCCACCCCCCTCTGGCTTCAAAGCTCTGGCTAAGCTGCTGGGAGTCCAGCTGGGGCCAGCTTCCCCTTCCAGGCTCTCACCTCGGTGTGAATGGAGGGGGCTCTGCCGGCCAAATGGGGCCTGGGACCAGCACTCCCACCCTCAGCCTCACCCTTGGGCTCTGCAAGTCCTACCCCCTCCCCAGGGCGAGCCACACGAGTCTGTTCTCAGGTCCAGAGTATTTTTGTTAATAAAACTCGAAAGACATCAGTGCTCTGGGAACACTGGGCTAATGATATTCGGCCCTGAGTGGGGCTGGGTGAGCAGAGGTTTTGTGAGGAGACGCAGGCCCCAATTGAGACTTGTCATTTCCAGCTGCTTGACCTTGTGCATCTAAATCAATGCTCGGGGTCTGCTTCCTCTTCAGGAAGATGGAGGAATCTGTCTTGACTTGCCATTCTAAGAATTAAATGGGGCTGCCCGAGAACCCAGCCCTCTCCCTGGCACTCAGGAAGCCCCCAGGAGTGATCACTGTCACTGGATGGGGACCAGGAGGCTCTGGGCAAGCTGACTGGCCTGAGCCTCACCTTGCTGGCAGGATTAGGGTTCTGGGGCATCAAAGTCCTGACATCAATTCCAGGTCGCAGGCTGGTACCACTGCTCATCCTCAGTCAATTCTGACACCAACCCAAAGACCATTTTTCTTCTTTTATTAGAATTTTTTTCTTTTTTTTTTTGTTTTTCTCAAAATTTTTATCTAAAAACAAACAAAAAAAGAGAGAGAGAAGGAAAAAAAGAAAACCAAAAATTATTGGAAACTTCATGGTTCAAGTGGGGAGATGGGAGGAGGAGCACGGAACTGAGGCTCCCAGCCTCTCCAGAAAAGTCCTCACCCTTGAAGTGCCCTCTTTTGCAGGGAGAGCAAAGCCGGGGATAGCCCCCCCATGCCCAGCCTCCGTCTGAAGAGGGCAGAGTCACAGTGGTCCGGGGGCCGGAGAGGGGCAGGGCCGAAGGGGTCACAGGAAGTAGTCGGCCACGGGCTTTTTGGAGGGGATGCCCCGTGTCTCTTGGGGAGCAGCCTCGAAGATGATGAAATCTTTCTGGAGATGCTCGTCCAGCTCCAAGATGGCTGCCACATTCCCACAGCTGGAAGTCGGGGGGGAAGGCGGGGGCAGCAGTGTTAACAATGGCTCAGCCTGGATCCCTACCTCAACCTCCCCAGCCCAGGCAGCTCACCGGTAGCAGTAGTTGGGTGCTGACCACACAGTGAGTACAGTCTCGTTGAAGTGCCACTTGTAACCTTCCATCACCAGTTGGTGAGCACGGCAGATCATGTCAATGTCGTTGGCTGCGTTGAACTGGGCCACCACGTCACTGCCAAACAGGTAGCCAGCCCCGCGGGGGCTCACGCCCCATCCTGTGGTGTCTGAAGCAAACGAGGGAAAGGGATGGTGAGAGGGTGTTCTCAGGGCCGCCCACTGCCCTTCACAGAACAGCCTGCCTCCCTCCCCCAGGGAGGCCTGTGCAGCAACAGCTCAGGGCCCAAAGGTATTCTGAGGAAGCCTCGGGACAGGACAGCAGATGCTGAAGTGGATACGCTCCAAAGAAGAAAGAATTTCCTGATAGTTGGAGCCACCTGATCATCAGAGTGACTGTCTAATTTACTGTACAAACAGGTCCACACAAGAGTGAAAGGAGGTGCTAACAGTAAGCACGCTGGGACGGCACCTGTGACTCAGGGCAGCCCAGCCGGCTGGGAGGTAGGGACAGGGCAGAGAGGGAGCGGAGGCTGGTGTCACAGCGCAAGAGCCCCAGACTGGTACTGCGAGGCTTGCCTCTCATCTCAGCGATGCTCCATACCAGCTGATGCCCACGACATGAGGGGTGCCTGTGTGTGTGTGCTAAGTCACTTCAGTTATGTCTGACTTTGTGACCCCATGGACTGTAGCCCACCAGGCTCCCCTGTCCTTAGGATTCTCCAGGCAAGAATATTGGAGTGGGTTGCCACGGCCTCCTCCAGGGGATCTTCCCGACCCAGGGATTGAACCCACATCTCTTACATCTCCTGCACTGGCAGGCAAGTTCTGGGGGCTATCATTCTGGGAGCCTGATCCTTGCAGCAGTCCCTTCACATTCAGGAAGTCGATGACTCACTTTCAACAAGCTCCTGAGGTATGACGTACACCCCCGCCCCACCCCCAGCTCAAAGCACCCAGCTACCCCCATCCCCGCTCCACATAGAGGATGCCAGCCCACTGGCCATCAAGCACCAATGCCAATGAAGACCAGCCCCACACTCACCTGCCCGGGGCCATCCCTTCCAGGCACCTGCTCTAACCACAGGACCCCCTCGGTCACTCACCAAACTAAGAGCAGAGCTCTTGCCCTCACCTTCAGGGTCGGACCAGAGCAGGTCACACATGGGCCCATCGTGGGGCACCTCTTGCTTTCGGTCAATTGTCCGGATCTGGTCCAGCGTCTGGATGGAGGGGGACAGCCCCCCATGCACACAGAAGATCTTTGGGGAGAGCAAGACCGGCTGAGGCCTGGCGCCTCTCCCAGCCCTCCCGTCCCTCCCGTCCCCAGGGAGCCGCGCGGCGGGCCTACCTTGCCATCGATGATGGCCGACAGGCTGAGGTAGTCAAAGATCTCAGTGCAGTAGCGCCACACGGTCACCGAGCCGTACTTGCGCAGACACTCGTCATAGAAGCCGTAGACCTGGGTGATCTGACGGCTCTCGTGGTTGCCCCGGATCAGGGTGATGCGGTCAGGATAGCGAACCTGGACACAGTCACCATGCAGGGCCTGTCCCTCCCTCCTCGATATCCTCATGTCTGCCAGCCCCGCTCCACCCTCATCACCACTGCTCCGGTCCAGATTCCGATCATCTCTGCACGAATCGTGTCACACTCGCCTCACAGGATCCCCATCCCTCCTGCAGAGGATGCAAAGCTGGATCCTCTCACACTCCCTCCCATCCCCCCACTTCAACTACAAACCTAATGGTCCCTCCTTCATCCACCAGGTGCGGACCAAACCCTTACAAAACATTTAGCGCACCTTGTCATCTGGCCCTTTACAACCTCTCTCCCACCAATAGATACTCCATGCCACTTTCTGAACAGGGTGAGCCTCTCTTCCCTCCCGCTACGATGCCGCCCCCACCTTGATTTCATCAGATGCCTCCAAGTCAAGGAAAGCTGCCTGACCACCCAAGCCGAAACGGTCCATCAACAGCAGCACAGCTCGAGTTGGGGGCAGGTGGGGCAGGAGATGAGGGCAGAAAGGATGCAGGCAGGTCAGGCCAGAGGTGACCGAGGTCTTGGCTCCAGAAGCCAGGGGGTCCCACCTTAAGTGCCAGCAGCAGGAGAAACGTTTCGACGCTGTAGAAACCACGATCCACAAAGTCCCCCATGAAGAGGTAGTTAGTCTCAGGGACATCGCCACCCACCTGGGGAGGGAGAAAGAAGGTGCAGCTTGGTCCTAAACTCTCCCCAACTCACTGTAGTGGCCCATCTCCAGTCAAGTCGAGGCCCTTCTTTCACAATGAACCTACCTAACTAGAGGCCTCTGATCCCCAACCCACTCACTAAAGTTTCCACTCTCAACTAAGGGGGTCTTGCAGCCATCCCCTGGGTCACCTTTCCTGGCATTTCCCCACACTCACTCTGAACAGCTCCTTGAGGTCATAGAATTGTCCATGGATGTCACCACATACCTGGAAGTGAGAAGACAAGTCAGAACTCAGTCTGAAAGCCTGTGCTGCCAGGGGCTGTCCTTCAAAAACACCCTATTGCTTTACTTTTTCAAAATTTTGGCCTCATTGCATGGCACATAGGATCTTAGTTCCCACCAAGGATTAAACCCACAAGCCCACAACTCCTGAAGTGCAAGCACAGTCTTAACCACTGGACCGCTAAGGAAGCCTTGGCTTCATTTATTTATGGGTAAGAAATGGATTTATTTGGAGAAATACACTCCACAGACAGAATGTGGGCCATCTCAGAGGGCAAGAGCCGCCTGGAAGTCCCTGCTTTAGCTCGGCTAAGCCAAGAGAGAAAGTGTGTGTGTGTGTACATGCATGCACGTGTGCGCACGTGCTCAGTCATGCCCGACTCTTTGCAACCCCGTGGACTACAGCACACCAGGCTCCTCTGTCTGCGGAATTTTCCAGGTAAGAATACTGGAGCTGGTTGCCATTTCCTCTTCCAGGAGATCTTCCTTTGATTGAAAGCCTCTGCTTCCCAGAGTTAAAATCTACTCTCCCACCCCAATGCCCCCAATCCCAGTCTGAGTGCCAACTATTCTGTGGGCAAGAGCTAGAGCAAATTCTTTCCAGCTAGACCTGCAGCTCCCAGAGGACTTGGCCCCCTCCTCTGCCTACTCCCCTCCAGGCACCCAGAATAAAGTCACTAGTAACACACTGGAACACGTGAAGTTCACTCACTCACCAAATTAAGAGTCCTTCTGCCCAGGCCAAGAGCATCCCTCCAGTGACTCCAAAGACCATGCCCACAACCGCCATTTCTTCTAGCAAGGCTCTCTTCAAGATGGGGCTCCCAGGGATGAGGGGTAGACCCTGGAGCCCGCAAGACTAAGGAGAATGTCCACGGGCCTAAAAGACCAAGTTAGGCTGTGGAGGGACGGTGGGTACTCACTGTGACTGGAGAGTCCACCCTCTGCACGTTGCTCTCCTCCACCAAGATCTCTCTGGAGACAGAAGACCAAAGTTACCAGAGCCGGGCCAGCCCAACCCAATTTCTGACCTTTTCTGCAGGGGAAGAGAGGATGAGGCTTGAACCTCCACGGGGTAAGTCGAAGTATACAATTACCCCAGGCGAGGCTGACCAGTCCCCCAGTTCGAGACCCTTCTGTGGTTCCCCGCAGTCAACAGGCGGAAGCCCCAGCTCTTGTTCAGCATTTAAGGCCTTCCCAAGGAGTCTGGGACTTTCCTGGCCTTGACCCTCCTGGCTGCTCCCTTTCACACATCCGGCACTTACTCCCAGAAGACAGAGCTCCTCCTCCTGTCCACACAGTGCCTTGGCTGGGCTCTTACAGACCCTCTCTCCCCACCCCAGGGGCCTTCTTCCCCTGGAATGTCCTCAGGCACAAGGGTGGTGCCCTGGGCAGGCCAGCCATCAGATCTACCTTCAAAGCAATATGCTGTTGCCACTCTTCTGTCATTCAGAGGAAGCGAGGACTCTGTGCTCCCTCTCTCCTTGCAGTGTGATCTACTTCTATCTGAACGATTGTGACATGGAAGTCACTGTCTGTTAAGGACACCCAACGTTAAATAGTGCTGTGCTTCTAGATTTCGTCCTTGACGCTCACAGGAGCCGAGGACATTGCAGTTCACACCGTGTGCCAGGTCGGTAGTTAAAGAGTTCTGCATGGATGATGTGGGCACTCAAACCACCACCCTCAAAGGCAGGTGCTATGGTGATTCCCATGGCTCAGATGAAGAAACTGGCTGTGGTCACACAGACAGGAACTGAACCAAGGCTGCCTGCTCTGGGGTCTGGCTCTTATCAAGCGAGTCTGATGTGGGAGGCACCTGCTCAGCCCTCACTCTCTCGGCCAGTCCCTTCCCACCATACCAGGAGCTCCCTGGGCTCAGGGTGCGCTGCGTAATTAAGGCGGCTCCAGGGAGGTGTGCCCTGGTTTCCAGGAATGGGAAGAGCCGATGGGGGTGATCCAAGGGGCCAGAGAGCAGCCAGGATCTCCCACCTGTCCTGCATCTTGTACCAAACATCCTCACACCACTGCTTACAATACTTTTCCAACTGACTTGGAAGGTTCTTTCCATCCTCATCTGACAAAGAAACCGAGGTTGAGAGAGAAAAGGGGCAGGATCCAGGTCACAAAGCTAGAGGGTGGCTGGGAACTCAGAGAACCAACCTCCAGAGACTTTACACCAGCCCCTTCCACAGACTTGGTCAAAACCTGCCTCAGTGCCAGCAAGGCCCCGGTACCAGCCCTCTGAGGGCTCACACTTGCTCACCTTCACTGCTGACCACTGACCAAAGAATTAGAGATGCTGTCTCTGGATATGCAGAATCTCATCTGAGCTCTGCAAGAATTTCAAAGACGTGGAGACATAAGAGTGACTGGACCAGGGCTATACCATTTACAGGTGACAAAGCTATACTTCATCCTAAAGACCCACCTCATTCAAAACCCTCTGCTGTTCTCAACTGCTGATGTTTTTAATAGGAGCAAATGCAGCTCCCAGGCCTTTGCACTTTCAAGGTATCGAGTCTCAGTATCCACTGGGCAAGCGAAAGTTCTTGATACCACCAGCCTCAGCCTGGGGCCCTGGTGGGTCTCCAGGAAGCCATGGTCAGATGCTTGAGTTGGGTCTCTTCCAGACTGGGCCTGAGGTAACAGTGGCCACCTCAGGCCCGAACCGAGTTCCTCCAAGCTCCATCTCATGAGCGGGACAGGGCCCTCCCACTCCTCAGTAGCCCCCTGCTGCCATTCACAGAGTCTAAATGTCTGCTGAGCTGTCAGTGAACGTGGAGGACAAAGACCTGGATCCAAAACCAGCTTCCCCTCCGATCAGCTGTGAGACCAGGGGTAAGAGGCTCAGTTTCCTCTTTTGTGAAATACTCACCTCTGCCCTGCCCACTGCACAGGGCTGCAAAGAGCAATGAAGACTGAACACATAACTTCTGTTGTTCTGAAAATCCCACACTATCCAAGCATTAGCTATCATCATTGCCACACTGATCCAGGCCTTGTGAGGGGCACGAAACTTACAGGAAGAAGAATAGTGCCAGGCAACAACAGGTTTTAGTTCCTAAAAAAATACCAATGAAGACTGAGGGAGCAGGGATATCTGAAAACATCTAGGGGCTGGTCTGGTCAGGGAAATCTTGAGCTGGTAAAACATGAAGGGTCACAGACGAGCATTTAAAAGGGGGCCCTGTGTGTTCACCAAACCCACACAGGCCCTGCCTGGCGGTGACAGGTCTTTGTGGGGCAAAGTCAAACAAAGAGCCCAATGGCCACTTTATCGGCGGCCTCAGTCAAGTCACTAGGCTTCAAGGAGTCATGGCTTCCTATTCTGTAAATGGGGAAAATTATTTCAACTTTGTAAGACTGCTGTGGGAAAAAAATGGACATAAGGTCTTTGCCAGTATAAGCCCAGGTGAACAACGGGTCTGTTGTTAAAAAAAAAAAAAGTGAGGTAATTCTGCTGACCCTTTCTGCACAGTTCTCCAGTGTGTAGAAGCCACAGACAGTTCCTCAGG
The DNA here is from genome assembly GCF_963930625.1 of Muntiacus reevesi. Taxonomy (NCBI): domain Eukaryota; kingdom Metazoa; phylum Chordata; class Mammalia; order Artiodactyla; family Cervidae; genus Muntiacus; species Muntiacus reevesi. The sequence continues at coordinate 204,487,231 of NC_089250.1, forward strand.
AGGTAGGTAACTGGTCTCCTCACAGCTGCCCACATCCCTCAGAGATCTATCCCCATTCTCCTCCTGCTGTGAATGCCCTTCCTCAGTGGGCCTGCCCCCATTAGCTCTCCAAATTACTTTCAGCTTTCAAGGCCACCTTTTCTAGTAACTTCTGCCCTTATCAGCACTGCTCTCTTCCCACAAAGTAGGAACAATAACACCTAATGTTTGTCTAGCACTGACATTTAACCAAAGCCTAAGCACATTCCAAACACCAACTTACTTACTCTTCACAATCATCTTAGTAAGTACTATTATCTTGCTTTATTATCTCCAGAGGAAGAAACAATCTCAGAGACCTCAAGATCACCAACACGGCTAGGAGGCGGTAAAGCTGATTCCAACCCAGTGCCGTCACATTCCAAAGCCTGGCTCTTATCCACTACCTCATCCTACTTCCCACAGAACCCTTAGTTGGGCCTCCATTCACACCTTGCTTATTTATTCTCTGGCTTATTTACTACTATTTCTTAGGCTCCCACAATCAATATGAGTAATCCAATTCCACTTTCTTGCATTATGGCCTGAAAAGGGACAGGACACGGAAAACTGGCTTTAGGATCCATCCTTTAACTGTTGAATATAAGAGTCCTCACCAGTAAGATGGGATCAATTCCACCCACCTTTTAGGGTTGTTACCGGAATTAAAAGAATACTACAAACCACAGGCTTTAGCTTTCCTGCCTTGAACTCCTGTTCTTGCTGACACCTCCTTTTATCATCTTATTCTTCGAGGTCTATCCCCAAGTTCAGTTCCTCCAAGAGACATTCTCTATTGCCCCCCAGACAGGGTTGCTCCCCTGAACTTCTTAAGTATTTTCTATACTTCACTCCACTGAAAGCACATCATCTAATACTTCAAGTGTCTTTATCCAGGTCTGTTTTCACCCAACAGGCTGGTAGCTCCTCAAGGGAAGAGGCCCTATTCTGCTCCTCTTTGGAAAGCTTCCAGGATGAGCCAGGCCCAAAGTTTTCAGCTGGGTTTACCCCAGGCCGAAACCCCAAGTCTCTCTTCCATGGAGCCACCGGGCTCACCTGGCTTTAGCGCACAGGGCTTTGACTTCACTCTCCTTGATGAGCTCGCAGCGCCGTAGCTGCTCGATCTGCCGGTCCAGGTCGCTGATCTCCGCCATGGCCCACCCCCCCGGCGCGGGTCAGAGCCGGGGCCGCCGCCCCCTCCGCACCGCACAGGGGTCTCCTGGGAAAGGAGAAGATGAACCCGCGGATCAGAGTGTCCCTAGGGGGTGCCGGGTCAGCGGGGGCAACTGGATTCTGGAGCTGGCCCGGCCCCCCCCCCCAACTCTCGCCTCCCCTCACATCGGCCCCGGGGCCCCCAGCGTCCCGCAGCCCGGGCCGCCCCCCGCTAACTCCCGTCGAACTCCGCGGGCCCGCGCTGGGGACGGTGGCCTAGAGGGTTCTCCGACGATTACCGCCGCGGCGACTCCGGCTCTGGCTCTCGGGCTCCCTCTCTTCCTCCTTCCCTTCGCTTTGGGCCGCCGACACCACCGCTTCTACTTCCGGCCCCGCCGCGGAAGCAGCGGGAGACCAGTTCCGCCCCGAGCCGGATGTGGCGTCATACACGCACTCCCCCTCCCGCGCCGCGCCCTTACCCCACCCCCTCAAGCCAAAGAAGAGAAATAAGCCCAAGGAACCGGATGTCGACAACTAGCGGGCGGAAGTGATTGTAGGCTAAGCCGATTGGCACCGGGAAGGCTGATAAGGGCCTCAAACTCAGTGAGCCAGGGCACCGCCTTGTAGCTTTAGGTTACAAGATTTTGTTTACCTGTTTTAATGGGCCTCCCCCAGTACTGATCCCTAGTGGCTAAGTGGTAAGGAATCTGCTTGCAATGCGGGAGACCCTGGTTCGATCCCTGGGTTGGGAAGATCCCCTGGGGAATCCCAGCCCCAGTATTTTTGCCTGAGAAATCTTATGGAGGAGCCTGGTGGGCTACAGTGTATGGGGTCGCAGAGTTGGACACGACTGAGCTACTAACACTTTCACTTTCCCCCATTACAACCCGTGAAAGATGGAACTTGGTCCTGTTCGCAGTCAGACGGTAAAGCGGTAACGCGTCTGTCTACAATGCGGGAGACCTGGGTTCGATCGCTGGGTGGGGAAGATCTGGAGAAGGAAATGGCAACCCACTCCAGTATTCTTGCCCGAAAAATCCCATGGACAGAGGAGCCTGGTAGGCTATACCGCCCATGGGGTCGCACACGACACGGAATCGGACACGACTGAGCGACTTCACTTTCACTTTTCACACTTGGAGCCCAGTTATTACTTTGAACAAGGCTGGACCCAGTTGGCATACAGAAGTATTTGTTCAGCGGGTGAAGGAATTCCAGTCTCTTTCCAGGGTCCCAGAGAAATCTCTGCCCTGGGGACCTCTGAAATTAGAAGCCAAAAGGACTTCACCTTCCCCACACCAAGCATATACCTCCTTGACCTCCCTGATTCCAGAATGGTCCCTTGAACTCAGCTGCTTATTTGTCTGCAGTTGTGTTTTTTTTGAGAGGAAAACTGGCTAAAAGAGGTTAAGTAACTAGTTCACAGTTGCATAGCTAAGAACTTTGAGTTTGAATCAAAGTTGATTTGAACCCAGGAAGCTGTGACCTGAGTTCTAATTTCTTTTCCTTCTGCCACTTATTCTTTCTGGCGTTCACACTGTCGTTATAAACTTTATAAAAACACCCTAAACTGGCATTTGAAGTCCTCTGCTTCCCTAGTTTCTTGCTGCAGGCAGAGGAAGTGACTGGTCTTTAAACAAACTTCTTGGTGCCAGAGGCCTTTTGGAATGTCCTTTTTGCTATCTTCTATGGACCCTCAATTTCTATTTGCTTTACTTCAGGCCGTTTCACAGAGAGCAGTAGTGAGGCCGGCCAATTAGAAGGAACACTAGATACAGTTCGGTTTTGGATAAGGGCAACAGATGCAAATGTTCAGAGAAAAGGAAAGGACAAAGTTCTTAACTCCCAGGAGGTGCTAGGCTTCTATGCAGATGACTATAGGGATTCAGTAGATCCAGAGATCGGAAAGATGAAAAATTTTTTTCTTCCTCTAAAGTGGAGCTCAGACAGGAAAGGGTTCACATATCAGGAAATTTGGGCAGTGGCAGGACTAACGCAGTCCCTGGCTATGACTAGAATCTTTAATACCTGAAAAGATCTGGTGTCGTTACTGTACTCCACAGCCTGGGTGAATGGAGAAGCGTTCTAGGCATGACATAGGGTAAGTGCAGGACCCTCATTCTGGCTGCATTGAATGCAGAAGCCACAGAGGTTCAGTTCTTAAAACTGGAACCTGAGCTCCACAGTTCTGTTTGTACACATTTGTGTGTCTGTGTTGTTGATGTGGGTGTTGGGATCTCAGGTTCTTCAAGGGGTTCCACAGCTCAGAAGTCAGTCTAATCCCTTCTCCTTTTAAAGATGGGAAGACTGATGAGCTCAAAAGTATAGACTAAGGATATGCATTCATAATCTTGTTTCAATCAATAAATTTCCCAGCAAGATGTCTTAGGGAGGAACTGGGAATAGCCTACTGCTGTAGAATACTTATCATGTTGCCCAGTTTACAGCTTATTTTTTGTCAGTGGCTGTTTTTTTGTGTGTGTATATCACAAGGGCCTTCTATACCTGTGAGTTCTGGGCCTAAAACTGAGGCTGAGGCTGCAACCTCCTAAGAATGGCAGTTACACACACACTTCCTAACTGTAAAGGCCTTATCAGATGCTGCTGGTGGAAGGAGCAGAGCACTGTGTGGTTGGAAGAAAATCCACAAGCTTTTCTCATGAAGCCCCAGGTAAGCATCAAACACAGTACTAAAGGAGTCCATCTCCTTCACCTACTTTTCTGCTCCAGAAGGAAGAACATAAAGCAAGGGCTCTTTCTTCTCTGGGCTCTGCCACCTTTCCCAGGCCTCCCCTGACCTAGAGACCAGACATGGACACCAGATTCCCCCTTAAATAGCTGTTTATTGGCAGTAGGCTGGAAACGGTGGAGTTAGCACAGAGACAACACCAGGCACCAATGTCACAAGGAGGCAAGAGTGACGGGAAAGAGCAGCCTGGAGCCCCAGATGAAGCCCCCTCTCTTCAAGAGTGAGTGTGGGAGGGGACGGGGCCTGGAGTGTTGAGGGGGCAGCCTTAGAACACATCAGCTTAGTAGGCGTGGTTAGAGATGAAGAGGGACTCGCTGGCTGCAGCCCCTGCCTTACCACTTGGGGTGTACTTTCCTTGGCAGGCAAGGCTGTTGGCCTAAGAGGGGAGAAGAGCCAGAGTGAGAAGGTCCCTTCTCAGAATCCCGTCCACCCCAGCACCCTGCCCGCCTCCTGCCCCATCTTTACCAGGGCTCGCTTGACGTATTCTTCCTGGGCAGCCTTCAGGTTCTCCTTCTTTCCACCCCAGGCCTTCAGGGCAGAGGCCTGCAGGGCTCGGCCATAAGAGAAGGTCAGGGCCCACGGCTTCAGCAGGGGGCACTTGTTGATGGCGTTGAGGTTGATGGATGCCTCCTCCTCACTCTGGCCTCCGGATAGGAAGGTGATCCCTGTAGAATGAGGGGGTGACATGGGGGGAGGGGTTGTAGTCAAGCAACCCAGGGGATTGGAAGGAGGCCCTAGAAGCTGACCTGGAAATCAAGACCACAGGGGCACAAAGATCACAGGTAAGTTCATCTACCTCCCAGAGGTCAAGATGAGGAATGGGTCTCACCAGGGACAGCAGGGGGCACTGTGCGGCGCAGCGCCGTGACAGTTGCCATGGCAATCTCCTCGTGAGAATATTTCTGGGTGCAGGCGTGGCCTGGGGTTACCATATTGGGCTTCAGCAAGGTGCCTTCCAGGTAGATGTGATGGTCACTCAGAGCCTTGTAGACAGCAGCCAGCACCTACAGCGGGGCGGACCAAAGTGGGGTGAGGTGGAGTTGGGGGGACGAGGGTCACCCCCAAGGGGCCCCGACCCAGCTCCCTAGTCCACCTCACTGCCCAGGCAGGCAGGCCACCTACCTTCTCAGTTACATACTGACAGCGTTTCAAGTCATGGTCCCCATCAGGAAGAATCTCGGGCTCCACGATGGGCACAATGCCATTCTGTGGGGTGAGGGACAGGGTAGCAATGAGGCCTCCTAACCCTGAGCCCCACCTCCAGCCCTCCACAGCTATTTGCACCAAGATCTTATCTCCACGACTCCTGGCTACACAGCCCTCCCGATTCAAAACAGATTGGAGGAGATTAGCGTTCTCCACAGATCCACCCACATAATCCTTATTCTGCCCTTCTGCTCGCAGAGCCCTTGATGAACCCAAGCCTGGAGCTTGGTAAGGATTTGGAGTGGGCTAAGCTGGCAGACGGGTGGGAGGCCATCTGATACACTGGAATGGAATTAGGTGGGACATGGCCTGCTGGGAACCTACGGGCCCACCTGCTGGCAGATGCTGGCATAACGGGCCAGGACGTTGGCGTTTTCCATGATGGCGAGGGAAGAAGGGGTGTGTTCCCCAATCTTCAGCACACAGCGCCACTTGGCAAAGTCAGCTCCGTCTTTCTTATACTGGGCACAGCGCTCTGACAGCCCATCCAGCCCTGAAGAGGGGACAGAGGGGTCAGAGCCTGCCAGCAGAGGGGGCAGGTGGCTCCCACATGGCCCGGGCACCCAGAGGGGTACTGACCAGGGTGGGCTGGTCAGTAGGGCCAGGAGCTAAGTGGTTCTCACCTTGGGTGGTCGTCTCGCCATTTGTTCCTGCCAGGGGTACCACACCTTTGTCTACCTGCGGGAGTGGAGAGCAACAAGATAGGATGGGAAGTAGTCTCTGGTGCCCTTTTCTCAATCTTTGATCAGGGAACTAGATCTCACACGCCACAACCAAGAGTTTGCTTGCCGCAACTAAAGAACCCATGTTCCGCAATGAGGAGTGAAGATTCTGTGTGTCGCAACTAAGACCCAGTGCAGCCAGATAAATAATATTTAAAAAACAACAACAAAACCTCTTGCTCTAGAGTCTTTTTCTCCTCTGTAGCCCCACCCTGTCCCAGCTTTACTTCATCTCTCAAGTATCCTTCCTGGTTTGCCAGTGTTTCACTTAGCCATGGTATCTGGTCCCAAGAGGCAAGATACACACAGACAGCTTGAACTCTACCATTTACTAAGTGTGAGCAAAACACTTCATGGCCTTGAGCTTCTGGTTTTTCAATGGTTTAACATGTGGCTTTTAAAATCACAAGGATTAAAATGCCAAGCAAGTCCCATAAGTTACTGGCTTCTTACACACAATTTGGAGGTGATGGGGCAGACTCCACCCAAGTCTCTCCACCCAGTTCATCCCCACCCCGACCCCTGCCTGTTATCCTGGATTTCCTTGCCCCTCATCCATCTCACTGGGCTTCCCAGGTGGTGGCAGTGGTAAAGAACCCGCCTGCCAACGCAGGAGACATAAGAGGCGCAGCAGGTTCAATCCCTGGGTTGGAAAGATCGCCTGGAGGAAGACATGATAACCCACTCCAGTATTCTCGCCTGGAGAATTCCATGGACAGAGGCGGCTGTGGGCTATGGTCCATAGGATTGCAAAGAGTCGGACATGACTGAAGCGACTTAGCACACGCACATTCTTCTCACATTTCCCACCCCAAGGCCTGGCCCCCTCACCTTGATGCCCACGACACCGCCCTTGGCTTTGATAACTTGGGGGAAGGGACGCCCATCATCGGCCTTCTGGTAGAGCGTCTCGTGGAAGAGGATGACGCCCCCGATGCAGGGATTCACGCGGTCGTCAGCGGTCAGCAGCAGTTGGCGGTAGAAGCGCCGGTTCTCCTCCGTGTTCTCGGTACCAATGGACTGCAGTCGCTTGGCAATGCTCCCTGGAGGAAAGCATCACATGGTGATTAAGGGGGTCAGTCAGCCCCTCAACCCCACCCCTGGACCCTCCTCCCCTTGTGCCCTGCCCGCACCAGTGGACTCATCTGCAGCCAGGATGCCCTTGCCCGGAGCCACAATCCGGTGAGCAATGTCACAGAGCTCTTTCTTCTGCTCCGGGGTGAGTGCTGGGTATTGGTGGGGCATGGTGCCTGTCAGTTCCTGGGCGGAGAAGACACATGGGGGAGGGCTAGTTAGTGGAGTCTTTCCCTGGTCTCCTAACCAGCAGGGCCCCTTGCCTGGAGGTCAGGGGAAAGGCTCCCTACCTCCCCTGCCCCACTCCCGGCAGGTCTCGGGGCACTTCCTGCCCCAGGCTCTCCCTTACACCCAGCTTCCCTGTACTAGGCCTGCCTCCTGTACCTTTCCTAACTCTGTTTGTTTCTGGGTGTTACCCAGCTGAGGGTGGGGCTGTATATTGGCATCTGGCCTAAAGGAATAGGCCAGAGCCATGGACAGGCAGGTCATGTGGAAGCCGGACCCTTCTGGCTTGCGCTGTGCCATGGGGGTCACCTTGCCTGGAAGCAAAACCAAACGGAGTATTTTGGAATGAGAAGTTGTGCGGAAGGCAGAAGGCCCAACGTCCTCATCTGAAAGAAGCCAGAGAAGGGAAAAAAACTGTGTTTCAAGCCACACAGCAACCCAAGGGCCTGATCTGAGATTAGAACTCAGATCTCTGGCTGCGATAAGGGTGTTCCTTCCAATCCACCGGAGATCCCAGGGCTGGCCCAGGCTCCATTGCCTCAAGGACACCCAAGGTCAGGCTGCTCCCCCCAAGGTGGGGGGAGGGTGTTAGGAGGAAGGTGTTAGGAAAAAGGTGGTGGTGAAGGGGGGTGGTCCTCACAACCCCAGAAAAGGGCGGCGGAGGAAGCCTAGCCCGGGGTGGAGGAAAGGAGTGAGGTTTGTCCTCACTTTTCACACAGGGTAAGAGAACGTGGAGGAGAGGCAAACGCCCCACCCCTTCCCCTGAAAATGCTCCTGTCTGCTCCGCGGCTGCAGCTGTTCCAGGCTCAGAATCAAGGTCACCCGATAAGGAAAGATAGGTAAAGTGTTAACGGGGCATCATGCGCTGCCAAGGGGTTTCCCCTCCTGGCCAGGGGTCCCCGTCTCCCAGGACAGGGACCAACCAACCACCCGCTTTCGGGAACCCTGAGGCAGTAAATGAGCTGGCTCTCACCCCTCGATGCCTCCTAGGATCCCTGCAGAGGCAAAGGGGCCATCATCTTTGCACCCGGAATCTTAACAAGAAAAAGGGAGCGGGGAACGGCCCTTCATCTGGCCCGGCTTCCTTCCTCCCCGGTGTGACTCAGCGCGCGGAGCGGTCGCTGCGTTGCGCAGCAAACCCAGGGAGCTCACGCTGGAAGAGTCGGAGAGTCCGGGCTGGGAGCAAACGTGTGGGTGGTGGCGGAGGAGGAAGGTGCTGGGGCCGGGTTGGGGGGCGCTCCTTGCGGACGCCCGACCCGCCTCTGCCCCCGGGATCCTTCTCCACGACCCCTTCCCTGACCTTCGCACGTGGCGAGGGGCGCTCACCTGGCACCGGAGAAGGGGCTGACGGGGCGCAACGGTGGAGGGCTGGCGGAGTGGACTAAGGCAGCGAACGCGGCACTCGTCACCAGGACTCTGGTTCCGCGGCGCGTTCCAAGGGGAACGCAGCCTATTCTACTCCTGAGGTGGGGCGCGGAGGCGGGCGGGCAGGAGGTGGTGCCCGGCCTTATAAAGGCACCGCTCCGCCCCCCGCCGGGTTTTTCCCTTTCCAGGGGGCCGGAGGCGCCCCGGCGTCCAATGGCAGGCGAGGAAATGTGCGAAAGTCTGCCCCCGAAAGGCGAAGCTGGGAGGCGGCGCTTGGGCGGGGACTGTGCAGCGAGAACCCGAGTCCTTCCCCTTCGTTCCCCCTCGGACGTGACTAGGGCCACATCCCGCGGGTCGCCGGCGCCCTCCCCTCCCTCCTCTCCTCCCCCGACCCCCCTCCCCTCGGCCTGGCGTGCTTCGGGGCGCAGTGACTCAGCCGATTTTGGGCCCCGGAGGAGATGGGGATGGGGTGGGGTCGGAGGAAAAGCGGGCAGAGCCCGAAAACATTGAGGTTCAGCTTCCCTCCCGCAGGCCCATCGGGCGGCCCGGGACAGCCCTAGCTTCCGGTGGCGGTGAGGCAGCGAGTGTCACATTGTAACCGAATCCAGGGGCTCGGCGACTGCCCGCCCGGGCGCAGGAGAGGGCGGCGCGGGCAGGCTCCCGGAGCGCGAGCCGGCAGCGGTTCCGGGTGTCCCCGCCGCGTCCGCGCTCCATGCCTGCAGGTCCGATTCCCGGGACCCGGAGAGTCAACGTGGCCCGCGAATGCGCACGCGCCCGCCGCCCGCCCGCGGAAGCGGGACCAGGCGGGAACCCGCTCGGGCCGCCGCTCAGACTGAGCCAGTCTGGGGATGTGGGGCCAGAGTCCTTGGAAAACTCCCTGGCGCCGACTTCCCTCTCCAAAATCAAATACATCCCCCCGGCTGTCGGCCTCCCAGATCCTTTCCGAGCCTCCCCATCCTACCGGCCAGGTCTCCCCTCCTAAATCTCGGAGCCTTCCGCCCAACCCGAACCCTGCTCCGTCCGACTGGAGCCCACCTGTGAGGAGGAAGCCAAAGGCGCGGGCGAGCCTGGTCAGCAGCGAGTGAGCCAGGCCCCGCCCGGGCTGGGTTATAAGGCAGCTCCCGCCCTCCCCCCAGCCGATGTTCCCGACCTTCTCCGGTGACCCCTGCCCTTTGCTCGCCACAGATCTCCTGGCAGGGACCTATATTTAGGGAAATCTGAAGCCCCTGACATTCAGGCCAGCGTGGGGCCTAAAGTGAAGGATGGGGAAGAAGCTTGTGAGCCTGCCTATTTTCGGGGTGGGGGGAGGGCCCCCTGCCCACTCACCGGGTACTTCAGAGATTTCTTCCTTGGAAATCCAGACTGAGGCCCTAAACAGGCTGTCAAGAGAAATCTCTGGACAGCGATCTGTGAGGAAGGAAGGAGGGGTAAGGGGACTCAGACCTCTGGCCTTCCCTGCCTCCTCCTCAGATCCCCCCTCCCCTGACTCTGGGCCTCACACGGGCTGTCCTGATTCTTCAGAGGCAGACCACAGGCAGGCCCTACACTCAGACTTCAAAATAACCAAGAGTCCATGGACAGGGTGTGCCTGGGGTAATCCTACATCCTGATAGTCAAGGCTCAAGTTTGTCCCATGCTCTGGATGGTGAGCAGTGTCCCCCATCCTCACCTTCAAATATGATCAGTTACTTGGGGAGGGGAGACAAGGGCAGGGGGACCTGCCGGAGCACCAGCCCCTCTCTCTCCTGGCCCTGCTAAGGGGCTGCCGGCCTGCTGGCCAAGGGCTCTGTGAGTCCCGCTCTGCAGGGAGCCAGGCTCTCCACTGCCGGTTCCCAGGCCGGTGAGCTGGGCAGGCCATTTGTGGTTCCACTGGCCTGGAGAAAGGTGTCCTGAGTCCCCTCAGGGAACAGGGCCTGTGGGCCCTGGGGGCTGGCCGCTCCCCAAAGAGCAGGGACCCTGAGGGGTCGTCATCGGAGCTTGATCTCAAAGCAGAGGCAGTTGAGGCTCTGGCAGTCAGGAAGTTGGCACGCACAGGCACAGTCGCAGAGCGGGCAGCAGCGAGGGCAGCGAGGGGCCCAGTCCTGCGGGAGAGGGGGATGGGGTAAGGGAGGTGAGTGAGGGAAGGGGGACCAGAGGCTGAAGCTGTTTCCTTTTCAAGGGAGAAGGAAACAGAGAGGCCTGGAAAGTCCCACTTGCCCAGTGGATCAGAGGGTACCATCCACCACTCATGGGAACAAATCACCTCCTTGTGATGTTGAGAAATCAGCCAGGAGGCAATGTTCCTAACAACTGGAAGGAGCTGGAAGAAATCATTTAGCGGGGGTCATTTCTTCTAGGCTTCCCAGTTGGCACTAGTGGTAAAGAATCTGCCTGCCAGTGCAGGAGACTCAGGAGACTCCGGAAACTTGAGTTCGATCCCTGGGTTGGGAAGAGCCCCTGGAGGGGGCCATGGCAACCCACTCCAGTATTCTTGCCTGGAGAATCCCATGAACAGAGGAGCCTGGCAGGCTATAGTCCATGGGGTAGCAAAGAGTCAGACACGACTAAAGCAACTTAGCATGCACACACATCCTTTCTTTCTTCCCATCTTATAGATGAGGAGACTGAGGACCAGAGATCAGTTAGCCCTGGCCCCACACTTACATGCCAATGTTCAGCTCAGAGATGGTTCTACTATATCCTTACAACCTCATACAGTTGCAAGTCATTAAGACAGAGAAAGCACACACACACTATGATGAAAACAACCTGCTGGTTTTGTGGATTTCTTCCATGGCCTGAGGCCAAGCTGGATCTCATTCACACTTCATTTCTGAGCACCTACTCTGTGCCAGGCACAGACTGTGTTCATGATTGATTTTTAAAAGTCTTTTTAGTTTTCCTTAAAAAGGATAATTTTCATATTTAATTTTTTTACTGTTCAAAGAGAGTCACATTTATTTATCAGAACCTTGAGTAGAAGACCTCCTTACGAAAGAGGAAATTAAAGTTCAGAGAGGGAGTGATCATGCAAAGGAATACAACTAGGGAAGGGGGCAAGGATGGGGCTGGGCCTGCCTGCTTCCAGCCCTGAGATCCCCCTTTGATCCCACTGCTTCCCAGGGCCATGAATACCAGCTTTTTTCAAGCGCTGCTAAGGCAGGGACAGTTCACCTCCTGTCCCCACTGAGCTACCAGGGGACTCAGGCTCAGCAGGTGCCTGAGATACAAATGAACATTGAATGAGTGAATCAATCAAAGCATATTATTTTTCCCCCTTCAGGCAAAGAAGAAACGGGGCAGAAGGTCTGCCTCTCATGGAATAGGAACAGCATGTCCTTAGAGACAGGAAGGGAGAATCAGTCCACTCCAATGCATTCCTCTCCTGCCGTGGGACACGGATGATCTGCCACTGCTCCAGGCATGGACTGAAGTCAGGCCAAGTGGCCAGAGTGGGTCACACCCAGGATGGGTGACAGAAGATTGGCTCCTTGAGGCCTGAGGCAGAGCTAGTGACAGGCACAGTTGCACAGCTCAATCAGACTCCGGGCCAAGCCAGGAATAGGGAAATGACCTTTAGAAGAGCTGAGGTTTCGGGGTGCGGTGTCGGATGACTGGTGAGATCAGATAACACTAGGGGCTCTGGTGAGGGGAGGGCGCATTGGCCCCTGCCAAAAGAATTGTCTCTCTAGGAGGAGGCAGAAGTGTATCATGGCGGAGGGGAAAAGCAAGGCGGCTTCCTTGTTTGTGATGGGGGTGTGGTCTGGGGGCGTCTCTGGGGAGTCTGCTCTGGGCTGAAGTCAGCTCTGTGGGATTTTGGAGGACTGCACCGTCATTCTGTGTGCAGAACTGGGCTGAGAGAGGCCTCACCTCAGAGAAGAGGGTATTAAAAGCATTTCTTGGCTCTGCCCTCCTGGCAGGGTTTGGCTCTGGTCATTAAGAAGTAGCTAATGGATATCTCGCCGGCAGCCCTGTGGCTTCTGGAAGGAACCTGCTTTTTAAGTACATTAAACAAGGGCTCCGCGTGACCGTTAACCCTCTATTTCCCCAGACCCTGGAGTTTTTCACTCTGACTTCTTTCACTCTGAGGTTGTAAAGGCCAGCCATCATTACTGTTTGGAGCTCGGGGTTTGAATCTAATTCAGGCCCAGGTTTGGCCAATTCGTGATTTTAGCCTCAGTTTTCTCATCTCTTGGAGAAGGGAATGGCAACCCACTCCAGTATTCTTGTCTGGAGAATTCCATGGACAGAGGAACCTGGCAGGCTACAGTCCGTGGGGTCGCAGAGTTGGACACGACTGAGCAGTTAACACACACACACACACTTTTCTCATCTCTGAAGTGGACTTAGGAAGTAGAACACTTCCTTCCCAGGTCACTTGGGGAATCAGTGAAAGGCACGAAACATGGTGCCTAGTACACAGTGAGTTCTCACCAAGGGGAGCTTTTCTGGTCACAGCTCTTACCCTTGAGCAGTAGCTCTAACCCTGGTGTGTGTGTCTGCCATGTAAGAACTTGCTAAAGATTCACAAATTCCAATCTCATTCCAAATCTACTGGGCATGGGGCCTGGATGCCTGGCTTTCTGTTTAAGCCTCATCCCTGCTTCTGATCATACCAGTGCTTAAGAACCAGAACTGTCCTGGATTGCATCATTTCTCACACTTGAATGTCACTACCTAGTTATTTCTCTCTGTCCTTTGCAGGAATGTAAGCCCCATGAAGGTTGGGGCCACATCTGCCTTGTTTCCACTGCACCCCCAGGGCCCAGCACAGTTCCTCAACAGTAACTTCGTAAGTCTTTGGTAGTGTGAAGTGTTAATCTCTCAGTTATGTCCGACTCTTTGTGACCCTCTGCCAGGCACCTCTGTCCATGGAATTCTCCAGGCAAGAATACTGGAGTGGGTTGCCATTCCCTTCTCCAGGGGATCTTCCCAACCCAGGGATTGAACCTGGGTCTCCTACACTGCAGGTGGATTCTTTATCGTCTGAGCCACTAGGAAGTCTCAACTCTTTGGTAAGTGGATAAATAAATGAATGAATGAATTAGTTCCTCGTGACACACCTGGGAAAGATGTAGCACAGGTGAGTTTCTCCCATAGACAGAAAGAGAAACCTGGGTTTGTGTCTCAGCCCAGGCTTGAGGCCTCTGTGTGCCCCAGTTTCTACAGCTGTGAATATTTGCAGTTGCTTTTGTTACTATAAGGAAACTGAAGAATACAGAGGCCTACTGTGCTTTGTGGAAAGACAGCCCAAGGACGGAATGACCCCGCCCCACCATTCATCATTCTAGCACCTGTCCTGGCTCTGGCAGAAGCTGGGTAGGATCAGGCCCTTCAGGTCTCCTGGCTTGGATGCCCCGCAGCCCTGAAGGGGACAGTGAGAGGAATCAGTCCCTCCAGACCGCACACCTCATTCTCAGGGAGGAGGAGAAGCCCCTGACCAATCCCTTCCTGCAGACAGAAGGCAGAGGCAGTGGGGTCCCCAGGGCAGAGAACAAGAAATCATTTTATAAGTAAGCATTCCCTGTAAAATAGGAGGTTGGAGGACCCAGGGTCTTCTCCTTTTTCCCCTTGATCCCTGGAGCCCAAGCCCTGGGCCTCATCTCTGCACTACTCCTGAGAAATCAGAAGCAGATTATATCTGAAAGAGGAGAACTCCTTGCCCCGCAATTGATTTTGAAACTCAAAACTTCTTGCAGGGATTTGCAACTGCAGTCTGCCCAAGTTCTGCATTTGCTTGGTCTTTTCCCCTCACTCTTACCTCCCTAGGCAAGGTCCCGATTTCAAGGGCAGGAGCTTTGCTGTCTAAATTTCTGAGCCCAAAATAAGCATGGCCTAGGAAGGTGGTCAATGACACTTAACATCTTTAAAGCCACAAATGCAAAAACAGCCTGTCCTCTGTGAGTCAGGCTTCTCCTTGAAAGTTCTGTTTCAACACACGATGGAGCAATTTTCTGTGCAAGACTGTCCTGTGGAACACTGGAGAAGCAACTAAATGTCCCTGAGCCAAGTTATACCCCCTGCAAAAGGAGGATAAAAGCAGCATGGACAGGTAGCCAAGATGTGATGTCAAGTTAAAAAGGGAAAGTGGCAGTTGGGAGGAAATAGTAGGTGTGGTATACATTTTGTAAAAAATATTTATTTGGTTGCACCAAGTCTTAGTTGTGGCATGTGAGATCTAGTTCTCTGACCAGGGATCGAACCCGGGCCTCCTGCATTGGGAGTGCAGTCTTAGCCTCTGGACCACCAAGGAAGTCCCTGTGGCATACATTTTTACCAACAGTGAAATACAACAGTGATAACACTGTATGTGTATTAGTATATAAGGGACATACACAAAACTTAGTAACCTTGGTTAGCGGGCTGGCTTATAAAAAGTGACTTGTACTTTCTATGTATTTTTATATGTATACTTTGTAATCAAAAAACATATATACATAGGGTTTTAAAAATACCCAGCTCTGGAGGTTGTTAATGAAGTCACACAGTATCTAGAACATTGTACTCACTCCAAGAACAGAAGGAGCTCTGTCTTCTTTAACTACCATTTTCAGAGGTCGAAGTATGCCCTGCATGTTACATAGGTCACCCTTCTCCAGCTACTGCCCTGTTCTTCTTTCCCCAAGTAGCTTTCATTACCAGAAAATATCTGATAGGTTGTTTATGTTGTTTTCGCCTGTCTCCACCTGACCCAGTACCTGGAACTAGGCCTGGCCTAGAATAGGTGCTCCGTAATAAATTTTGTTGAACCGAAAAAAAAAAAAAGAATGCAGAGAATACCAGGATGAGGACTCAGGGGCCAGGGGCCAGGAGCCAGGACGAGAACTCACAGCTTCGGCGGGCTGGGGGCAGCAGGCATCCAAGTAGCGGGCTGGGCTGGGCAGGGGGAAGTCACAGGCTTCGGCACAGGTCTGACAACAGTCTTGGGGCCTGGAGGCGCCTTGCTTCCTGCAGGGGGCGCTGCAGTCCGTGCAGCAGCCCTGGGCCTAGGAGAGGGCAGCGCTCAGGATCCCGGCCAGCTGGCAGGTTGGGAGGGACAGCTGAGTCCCGGTTTTGGGGAGAGGGGTTGCAGAAGGTTAAGCTGGGGAGAGAAGAGGGTCTCCTGGCCCCAGGTGAGGGCCCGATGTGGAGACTAAATGGCAAAGGTGTCCCAGGGTAAGGGCCTGCAAATGCGGCCTGACCTCTTCCCCTGTCAGGGCCCACCCTCCAGCGCCCCCCCCCCCCCAGGCCCCTCACCAGCAGGCAGTGCCTGGTCAGCAGCACAAGGCCCAACAGCAACAGATAGATGCCCACGGAGAGCACGACGATGGCCGGGATGGGGAGCAGCAGGGAGGGGCTGCTGACGGGAGCCGGGGTTGGAGTCCACGGGCTAGAGGAGGCCTGGACAGCGCAGGAAGAAAGGGTGACGTGGAGATGTGGAGGGGCTGCGGGGACACAGAAACACCAGGAGGGACACAGGAGGTAGCTAGGATACGGGGAGGAACAGCCACCATGTGGTGGGGAGACAGTAATAGGGCTACGCTGTCTGGGTCGGGAAGATCCCCTGGAGAAGGCTAGGGCAACCCACTCCAGTATTCTTGCCTGGGAAATCCTATGGACAGAGGAGCCTGGTGGGCTACAGTTCATGGGGTCGTAAAGAGTCGGACACGATAGCAACTAACATCTTCATCTTCGTCTTGTCCCCAAACCTGCCTTTTCTCTCGTCATCCCCATTTCAGCGCCATCAGAGACCTGTTGGTCATTCTAGACTTTTCCAAGACTTATCGCTCTTCCTTTCAGAATGCCTCTCCAAACAGACCTTTTGTCTGTGTTTCCATTGCACTACTCTGCCACCCCTCAGCCCACAGTACTGGCCTCTGTCTTGCAATCTGCAGTTGTGCCCCTTTCCATACCAGCTGTCCTTGAGTATCCGTCCCTCCCTGACAGCCCATCAGTGGCTCCCACTGACCCGGTCCAAGCTTATCTCAGTAACAAAGGCTCTAGTCTAGCCCTGCCCACCTCTCCCTCTGTCCCCCATTATACTCCAGCCATACTGAAGTCCTGGTTGTTCCCTGGCCTCTCTTTCACATCCACGTCTCTGCCCACGCTTTCTTCTTCCTGGGATGCTTTTCCTCCTTGCTTTCCTGACTAACTCTTCATCTTGCCAGAGTGCGGTGTGCCCTGCCTTGGCAAAGCCACCCCTGCACTCTCTTTCTGTCTCACAGACCTTGTCCTGAACCGGAAGGGTCTATTTGGGTAAAGAGTTCGAGTCCAGGCGCCAAGAAAGGCAAAGTCAGAGTAAGTTAGGGGTGCCGAGGGGGCCGCGCCAGAGAGGGGTACGGGGGGGGGGGGGTTGCCTAAGACTCACGTCCATGGGGCAGGACACCGCCGGTCAGTCCAGGAGCTGCAGAGGAGAGAAAGTCCTGGGCCTCAGTGACTGAGAGGGGCCATTGGGCTCGGGTGCCCGTTCTCCTCCTCCCATTTCCCTTTTGGGGAAACTGAGGCCCAACGATGGTCTCTGGTCCGAACAGTAAGGATGGGGGTACGGGGCAGCGCCTTCTTCGAAGGCCCCAGCCCGACCCTTTGTTTTTCCCTAAACCCCGGGCTCCCTCCACCGACCTAACCCCATCACCTGCTCCCTCGGAGCCACAGGCAGTTCACGGATTCCGCGCCTTTCCCACTCCAATCTGCCGTGGCGGCTGCACCGCCCAGAGGCCTCCCGCCGCTTCTTGCTGTTGCCATGGAGATGAGAGCATCGCTCCTACGGTGGCCGCCCAGACCCAACATTCTTTCTCCGCGCCTCGCTTCCCTCTTCCTGTCTGTGGTCACCAGTTCCTCTTTTTAGTAGCGATCCGCTGGACTTTCCCGCATTTACTGAGTGGAAGGGGCGAGTTCCCGTCGCTACACGCCTGGCTCAGATCCACATTGTGTGCTGGGTCCTGCGGCGCCACAAAGGCCAGACTGAACCCCCGGGCTATGCCGCCAACTGGCTGTGTGACTTCGGCCGAGTCACCGCGCCTGAGTCCATTTTCTTCTCTGTATAACGAGGAGACGCCTGCCTCCCAGGGGTATTGTTAAAATCAGAGCTACTTCTTAAAGGCATAGGATTATCCTCAATATTTTTTCAACCTGACCCCCATCTTCATTGACAGTGCCCAAATTTAAGATTCATCATCTGATTTCTTCACCCTTCATATCACTATCAGAGTGATTTCCTCTCATCCAGGTCAGATCTTGTGCCTTTTCAATTTTTAACCCCCCAAAGGGCTCCCCACTGACTCTAGGGTAAAGCCCAAATGCTTTAGCCAGCTATCCACACCATCCACTCTGGGTACCATCTACCTTCGGTTTATTTACTTATTTATAATTAATTTATTTGGCTCCATGAGGTCTTAGTTGGACAGCTGCACGTGAGATCTAGTTCCCTGGCCAGGGATGGAACCTGGGCCGCCTGTATCAGGAGTACGGGAGTCTTAGCCACCAGACCACCAGAGAAGTCCCCTGTTGTCGTTAGTGTTTAGTCCCTAAGTTGTATCCAACTCTTTTGCCACCGCATGGACTGTAGCTCACCAGGCTCCTCTCTTCGTGGGATTTTCCAGACAAGAATACTGGAGTGGGTTGCCATTTCCTTCTCCAGGGGATCTTCCTAACTCAGGGATCTAACCAGCATCTCCTGCTTGGCAGGTGGATTCTTCACCACTGATCCACCTTGGTTTATTCATTCACGATGTATCCAACAGGGTCCCAAGCACTGCTCTAGACTTTGGGACCCTAGCAGAGACTAAGGCAGACAAATTTCCAGTCCTGGTGTTGCTTATCACTGATCAGATCGTTTGTAAACAAAATTGTTTTGTGCCCCATCAGCTCATTCATGTTTCCATCATAGGATCTGCTCAAGGTTCCAGAACCATTGTATAGGGTTTCATAGCTGCTATTCCCTCTGCATAGAACACCCTTCCCTTGTCTCCCCCACCCCCTTCCCCCACCACCAATTAACACCCTCATCCTTTGAACCACTGCTCAGTTTTGCCTTAGGGTGGTCTTCCTGCCTGCCTTAGGCAAAGGTGACTGCTTTGGGTACCATATATGGATAGCTGCTCTAGCACTTATCACAAGGTATTGAAATTCTTCATTTTACTGCCTGACTCCTCGGTTAAGACTTGCAAGTGCCTGGGTCGGATTCATCTTCATATCCCAAGCCCTAGCATTTAGTTTGGCTTTGGGGGGCCTCCACTGAGTACTTATTGATTCTATGAATGAATAGAATCCAACCCATCAGGTAATGTTATCCAGATGCCCTGTTCCCTAGACTCTTCAGGCACCTTGACCTCCCACTTTCTTGCTGAGTTTTTGATTCACCACACACATATGCTGTGCGTATGCACACACACATGCACACTCATGTAAGCACACCTCCTTCAAAGAGGCCTCAGACCTCACCCCTGGTTACTGCATCCTGGCATGTTCCCCTGAAAGCAACCCAGTACACCTACTTCTGTGCACATTCTCTGCCCCAATATACCTCATCATGGCTGCTGCCCGAGGAGTTTCCCACACCAGGAGGCAGCCACAGAAATGGCCAGGGTCGGGACTTCCCTAGTGGTCCAGTGGCTAAGACTCTGAGCTCCCAATGCAGGGAGTCTGGGTTTGATCCCTGGTCAGGGAACTAGATCCCACATGCCGCAAGGAAGAGTTCATATATCACAACTAAAGATCCTGAATGCTGCAACTAAGATTGAAGATCCCACATGCCACAACTGAGACCTAGTGCAGCCAAATAAATAAATATATTTTTTTTAAAGGAACTTCCCTGGCAGTCCAGGGATTGGGACTTTGCCTTCCCATGCAGAGTGCACTGGTTCGATCCCTGGTCAGGGAGCTAAGATCCCAAATGCCTGTCGGTCAAAGTTCCAAAACAGAAACAATATTGCAGAAACTGAAACAATATTGCAACAAATTCAATAATGACTTTTTAATAAATGGCCCACATCCAAAAAAATTTAAAAAAAAAGAAAAGGAAATTGCCAGGAGAGAGATCTCCCTGGTGGCCTAGTGGCTAAGACTCCGAGCTCCCAATGCAGGGGGCTGGGTTCGAGCCCAGCCCAGGGAACTAGATTCCACATGCTGTAACTAAAGATTTCGCATGCCACAACTAAGATCCGGCAGCCAAATAAACAAATATTTTAAAAAGAGAGAGGCTTCCCTGGCAGTCCAGGGGCTGGGACTTTGCCTTCCAATACAAGAGGTGTGTGAAATCACCAGGGTCTGCGTCCCTGGTTTCCAGGTCTCCCCTTACCCCTCAACCACACTGAGAAGTTCCCACTGGCTCTGCCACTCCAGCCGTCTCAGAGGGAGCTTCAAACCCAGAAAACCGGAGTCTAGCAGTTCCCAGTGTCACCTCTGTTGAATCTAAGTCTGGGTCAGACTGCCTGCTTAGGGCTGTCTTCTCATCTGCCCTTATCTTTGCAGAATCCTGAGACCCAAGATGAAACCAGTTCCCACCTCAGACCAGGAAAAGGCTTCAGATGACACAGGGCCCCACCCCCACCCTCCCTTCACCTCCTGCCAACAGAGAGACGTCAGCCTTGGCAAGACCTCTGGACACGTCCATGGGCTGCAGTGGCCAAACTCGCCACGGATGGTATTCTGTTCCTACCACAGGTGCATACATTATGCAGGAGGGTGGACACGGCATCAGATCTGCTCTTTGCAAGGCAAGCTAGGAGGAGGGGGATGAATGCACCCCTTTGCCAGGGCCCCACTTCTACCCACATCACACCATTCACTGGAAGCAGGGAGAAACTGACTTCACAATAGCCAAATAGCCATAAGACCTCCCTTTACCTAAAGTTCAAAGCTGGCAATGTCAGATAGTCTCACCTGTAGTTTTATACTGGCCCTGGGAAAGAGAGTAAAAGATTGCATCCTTCCATTCACCGTGGGGTGGATGGGGGACCTGAGATGCAGAGAAAACCCAGACGATGAAAGACACATCTGCAGACCTGGGCTTGGATGTGGGAAGGGAACCTGGCAGTGCCGATTTTTATCTAATACTTTCAATTCCCTCCTCGGGACATCAGATAATATTGCCTCCCAGAGATGAAGAAGGGGTTCATCAACCTCCTTATTATGAAAATGAAAGATCTATGCTTACATAATTACTTCTTATCACTGAGGGAATAAGAAGCTGAGCTGAGTTAGAGCATCAGTTAGAGCCCTCGTCACAGACTTGGTCTTCTTTCATCCTAACAGTAAAATGAAAGTGGAAGAAACTATCATTTCCAAACTTTCTAATGTTACAGATAGAAACAAATTAGGACTCAGTTGAAAAGGAATTTTAGAACCAGGCAAGATATAGGTTTGAATTCTAGTTATGCCTCCATGTGTCTAGGTGACCTTGGGCCAGTCAGTTGAGTTCCCCAAACTTCAGTCTTCCCCTGGCAAATAGGGATTACCTAAGAAATTGACAGGGTTCATTGTGACGATTAGTAGACAAATATATAGAGGAAGTGGTACAGAAGAGGGCTCAAAAAAACAAAACAAAACAGGGGGACTCCCCTGGCAGTCCAGCGGTTAAGACTCTACACTTCCACTGCTAGGGGCACAAGTTTGATACCTGGTCAGGGAACTAAGATCCTGCATGCTGCAAGGTGCGCCCATAAATACATAAATAAATGAACAACAAGAACCATTAATGACTGTCACAGTGAATATTTACAATGCCACATTGGAACTGTGTTTACATACATCTCATTCAGTCATCCCAGAGCCCTGTGTAGAGGTACTGCTCTTGCCCTCATTTTATAGATAAGAAGCCTGACGCTCAGAGTTCAATCACTCACATAAGTTCTTCTGGTTAATGAGTGACAGAACTAAGATTTGAGCCCAGGCAATGGGACTCTGTGTATTCAACTGAAGCTCAGAGAGGTTCTGACACTTGACGAAGGTCACACAGCCAACCCATGGGAGAAAAAAAGGGTCTGGATGCTTGATTTTCTCACTTCAGCTCACCTGTTGCGCCCTTTTCTGTTGTACAGATGAAGACTGGGACTGAACTTGCCTGAAACTAACTTGGGACCGATACCAAAAAAAAGCACTAAATAATAAATGATCTGGCATGCTGGCCAGGACACACCCCAGAGCACAGCGAGGGGGAATTGAACCCTTTCCTGGGTATCATGTGGGAAACAGGCCACTTCTGGCCGCTTATCGTTTACTTATTCACAGGCTTTGATGATAATCGCACCGGCCCACCTCCGCAGGGCCGAGGCGGCACAGCACCCAGGCAAAGAAGATGTGCAAGTCAGCATTTGGACTTAAAGGAGGCTGAAAGAGAGGGGAAACGGTAAACTCCAGGTCCAGGGTGAATTGTGAGACAGGTGTGTGAGGTCCCCTTGGGGGGTGAGAGAGAGATTCACCTGAGGGGCCAGGCTGGGGCGGGAAAGCTGCGGCGGAAGTCTTCGGAGCCTTGATGGGCGCGGCGGCAGCGCCACCCCTCGCTGCCCCACTCCCTGCGGGCGCTGCCGGCTGCCTTCCGGAGGCGCTGGTAGCTTGGGACTGCACCCCTAGCCAGGACTGGCTGGTGTGTCGGCCTTCCTCCTCGGGATGTTCAGACACTCCTGGAACGCCCAGACAGCGGGCCACAATGTGTGGAATGAGTCCCATCTTGGGTTTATTTTAAATCAAGGGTCCCCAACCCCTGGGCCACCAACTGGGTACTTCCTGTCAAATCACTGATGGCATTAGATTAGAAATATTGTGGACAAAAATATAATGAGCTTGAATCATCCTGAAACCACCCCGAACCCCTCTAACCCACTCTATCCTCCCACCCCCACCCCACCCTATCCTCCCACCCCCACCCTCAGCCCCCTGGTCCGTGGAATAACTGTCTTCGACCAAACCGGTCCCTAATGCCAAAATTCTTGGGGACTGCTGTTTTAGATGGTACACCCGTCAGAAAGAAAGCGTGTGTGCACAGGCGCGCGCGCGCGCGCGCGCGCACACACACACACACACACACACACACACACACACATACCTGAAAGCCATTCTCTTTCCAGTTCTCTTTCAACACATCTGATTATTCCAGGACAAAGTCTCCTTTTGCTGCCAGAAGCCCTTTAACACCTCTCTATCCTTGCTTGTCTTGTCTGTAACAAAGAGAGAGAAAGCCTCCAGCTCAGAATTCTGAGCGTGGGATGATATCCAGCGAGAATGTAAGAACAAGTTTTTTCATTTTATTTTGTTTATGTTATTTACAACAAGTGATATTGGTTTTCAGTGTTTTCAGTACTGATAAAATGTTTCCTTTCAACAGACATGGTTAAAAGCAGGTACTCTGGAACCCAGACTATAGGTTCAAATCCCAGCATTGCGACTTCTGACCTGTGTGACCCTGGGCAGGACACACAACCTCTCTGTGCCTCGATTCCCTCATCTGAAAAAGGAAATTAATAATGACATCTCCCATGGGACTTCCCTGATGGTCTAGTGGTTAAGACTTCACCTTCCAATGCAGGGGGTGAGAGTTAGATCCCTGGTTGGGGAGCTAAGATTCCACATGTCTTGTGGCCAAAAAAAAGCAAAATGTAAGACAGAAACAACATTATCACAAATTCAATAAACACTTAAAAATGGTCCATATGAAAAATAAAAAAATAATAGTATCTCTCTCTTGGGTTATTGTAAGGATTATATTAGTTAAAATATGCGAAGGGCATAGATTAGTGCCTGACATCTGATATATACTGTATGTGTGTTAGTCACTCAGTCATGTCCAACTCTTTGCAACACCATGGACTGTAGCCCGCCAGGCTCCTCTGTCCATGTAATTCTCTAAGCAACAATACTGGAGTAGGTAGCCAGTATAAATGTTTGTTATTATTAGCTTATATGCGGGGGAGGACCCGAGGTTTAATGAACACTTCTTTGAAAATCCCACCATTTTCCACCTGAAGAAGTGAAGCCTTGGAGAAGATGATTAAGCAGCTGAGCAAGGATCTGGGTTGGTCTCTGGATTCCTAGTCCATTTACCAGCCATCTCAATCTTCAATAATTAATATCACCTTGCAGCCTCAGCTTATTCATGGGCAGAGTGGGACCAGTACTATTTCACTGGATGTTGGGATGCTGTGTGTAAAGATGGTTCAGAAAATGAGTTGCTATGATATCTCCTTAAGAGTCCCTTAGACTGCAAAGAGGTCAAACCAGTCAACCTTAAAGGAAATCAGTCCTGAATATTCACTGGAAGGACTGATGCTGAAGCTGAAGCTCCAATATTTGGCCACCTGATGAGAAGAACTGACTCATTGGAAAAGACCCTGATGCTGGGAAAGATTGAAGGCAGGACAACAAAGGATGACAAAGGGACGACAAAGGACAAGATGGTTGGATGGCATCACCGACTTGATGGATGTGAGTTTGAGCAAGCTCTGGGAGTTGGTGATGGACAGGGAGGCCTGGCGTGCTGCAGTCCACAGGGTCGCAGAGTCAAACGTGACTGAGCAACTGAACTGATGATGTCTCCTGTGCATTCTCAACAGAGATAAGAGCCCCCCCCCCCAAGAGGGTAGAAATTCATTCAGGAGTGGATCTTTTAAAAATTGATATTCTGGAGTGGGTAGCCATTCCTTTCTCCAGGGGATGTTCCTGACCCAGGGATCAAACCAAGGTCTCCTGCATTGCGGGCATATTCTTTTCCATCTGAGCCACCAGGGCAGCCCTATATAAAGCAAGATATATAGGTGCCTACAAAGGTCCACATAGTCAAAGCTATGGCATTTCCAGTAGTCACGTACAGATATGAGAGCTGGACAATAAAAAAGGTTGAGTGCTAAAGAATTGATGCCTTGAACTGTGGTGCTGGAGAAGACTCTTGAGAGTCCCTTGGACAGCAAGGAGATCCAGTCAGTTGGTCCTAAAGGAAATCAACCCTGAATATTCATTGGAAGGACTGATGTTGAAGCTGAAGCTCCAATACTTTGGCCATGATAAGAAGAATCGACTCATTGGAAAAGACCCTGATGCTGGGAAGGATTGAAGGGAGGAGGAGGAGGAGGGGTCAAGAGAGGATGAGATGGTTGGATGGCATCACCGACTCCATGGACATGAGTTTGAGCAAGCTCTGGGAGTTGGTGATGGACAGGAAGGCGTGGGATGTTGCAGTCCATGGATTCACAAAGAGTTGGACACGACTGAGCAACTGAACAACAACAAATACAGTATATCTATGTTATCAGAAGTTCATGAAAAATGGTCATTAGCAAACAAAGAATGTCTAAAAAAGGCTAAGGGAGCAATGGTGAAAAGAAGTTGAGAAATGCTGCCCTTAACCAGCAACTCGGGTTGCTACTCATAAGTGGGTTGTGAAATAGGCTTAATGGGTCATGATAAGCATTTTGGGAGATAAAAAATGATAGAAAGGGGAAAATGATACAATACAGTGTGCCCTGCACATAATCAGAATCCAAAAGTACTGTGAGAAAGTTTGGCATGTGTGTGCATGTGCTGAGTTATGAAATGGGTCTCTCTGTAAAAAAAAAATGGTGAAAGCCATTGCTGTAAACCACGGTTTTTCTTTTTCTCCCCTCCTTACTTATCTCTCTCAGGCAAGCCCATTCAGCCTTGGACTGTTTTACTCTGAACAGGAAGAACCTGATAAGGAAAGAAACGTGGAAGAGAATACCCAGATTCCAGTGAAACTAGGGCCGGACCTTTACCAGCTCATGGCCCAGGACTCTCCCCCTTCCTCAGTCTCTATTCCAGGGTAAGCCCATGGCTGCAGAGGACAATGACTGGCCCTCCGCACCAGAGGGGAAAATGGCTTCCTCTTCACTGCCTCCCCTAATGTTCCTCCCTCTGCCTCTTTTCCTTTCTGCTCCCACCTTGGAGGGCAGCAATCCTATTGACCCGAGTCTGAGTCCCAGCACTGCCATTTATTGTGCAATCCCAGACCAAGTCATCTAACTTCTCTGAGCCTCAGTCTTCTCAGCTATAAAATGGGGGAAATTATTCAAAAGACTGTAGTGATGCTTAAATGGGATAAAGTATATTAGTATTTTAGTGCCTTGTGTTCAGTGAGTGCCCATGTAGCTAACAGGCTCTGAACCCTGGTTATCCATGTTATCTCTATTTAATCCTTGAAATGAGCTTACACAGGAGCAGGAAAGGTGACAGAGCAGACTTGCGTCAGGCTATCTGGTTTCAAACCTCAGTTCTGTATCTTTTCACATATTTCTTTCTTTGTGACTGCAGTGTGTCCCTTTTTAAAAAGGTGCTTTCCTCATAACCCCACATAATGATTTTAGTTTACATTATTACATTGGCCAGCCTTTTAACTAACTACCAGGAAGGCTGGGAAATATAGTTTTTTAAATAAGCACACTTCAGTCTCCAACAAAATAAGATGTTAAAGATGGATACTGGTTAGGCAACCAGAGTCTCATCTTCAACAGTTTTATCTCCCTCTTGATTTAACCTTTAATTTTCAAAGGCCCATCCAGAGGAGGAAATATGGAGTAAACAAGTAAGAAGTGCTGGCAGAGATAAGCTCTGAAAATGTGGATGACACGTCTAAATTGTATTCAGTGATGTTTTGGTCCTTTTTTTCTCTTAAACTTTCAGTTTCTTTAGGAAAATGAGTTTATGAGTTTTCTATATCCATTTAACATGAGAGAGACCAATACATTCAGAAAATATGGTTGGAAAAAACTATATTGCATAACCTTGGAAAAGGTACTAGTTCTCTCCATGCCTCTGTTTCCTCACCTGTAAAATGGGTACAACAGTACTCCCCATCTGCAAAGTTGTTTTGAAAAAATGACTTAATATTGCTAAACACTCAGATCAGTGTCTGTATAATTAGCATTTAATGAGCTGGTATTATTATTATCCTAACTTCACAGATGAAAGAATTGAGGCCCACAGAGATGAGCCAACTATCACTCAGGGAATGGAAGAGCCTAAATTTGTTTAACGTCTTAAAAATTCCAGGAATTTCCCTGGCAGTCCCGTGGTTAAGACACTTCTTCCATTGCGAGGGGTAAGGGTTCCATCCCTGGTGGGAAACTAAGATTCCACATGTCTCTGGGCACCATCAAAAAAAAAAAAAAAAAAAATCAGTTGACTTTAAAATGCACATAGGAGGTGCATTTCCAGTCGCCCACGATAATTCCCTACCCCTCAGAAGGCTCCCTGAGGTGTCCTCCCAGTCAGTACCTCCCATCAAGTTAAACACTGTTCAGATTTTTCACGGAAGTTATTTTACCCGTTTGCAACTTCGTCCAAATGGAGCCATACGGTATGTTTCTTTTATTATCCGTGGACTCTGAATTTGAAATTCAGATGGTCCCACCCTAGGACCTGCCGTCTTAACTGTTATCCTATACCGCCTGTTAAAGCAGTGGCTGCTTGGGCTGCTCTCATTTCCCCCAACTCCTCTTCCTGTCCCGTCTTTCAGCTCTACCCCTGAATCCTAGCTGTCCTTCAATCCATCAACGAATTCTAATTGATCTCTTCTCCGTTAGACGGTTTCGCTCCCTCTGCCCCGCCCCCAAGCAGGCCCCTCTGCCATGAAGCATATGATAGGGCATACGTGTCAAGAAGTGGGCCAATAGGAAGATGGAATTTTCCAAACCGTCCACCAGTCCACCAATAGGAAGGTGATGTTCCCGCCCCCTCCAACTGCCTCTGTAGAACTGCCTCCACCTCCTGCCCTTGCAGTTTGACGCCTTCCTTGTATCCTGAAAGGGTCCCCTCAAGGCTGCTTAAGGGGTGCAGGATGGCAGGCCCTGACTCTCTTCATCCCTTCTGGGCCTTTCCCACCCCTCCCTTCCCTGGAGTGAATGGGAGGAGAGGCTTTTCCAGAGAAAAATAACATATATGTAAATGTTTTCAAAGGTTTTCCTATTGTTTGTTTGGTTTTTAAATGGGATAATACTTAAGAGTTTTCCTTTTAAAAGAACTATTTTTTTTCTAATTTCAGTTATCTTTACAGTCTAAACACCTGCCCCCTCCTTTTTTTCCCGATTTCTGAGTGCAGATGAGAGTCACCAGCCTTCCTCTCTAGCCTCCACCTTGCCCCTCCCAGGTGAGGACCTAGGAGAGGGGAGAGGAGACACAAAGAGTTTAGGGTGGGAGGACAGAGCTTGGATGGGGTGAATTAAGAAATCGCAGGCGCGTACTTAGAATTGAAAGAGAAAGAAGGAATTTTAAGGTGTGAGATGGGCTGGGAGGTATAGACCAGCTTCTTTGATTACAAGGAATATTAATTAAATTAATGGAATTGGATTGATAAGACAAAATTAGGATGTCCAGTTGCTCAAGGATGACGCATATTTAAAGTGCAGTAAGGATCTCAGATCAGGAAACAGCTATGACAGGTGGCTTTTGATGGTTACAGAAAAATGCATCCTATAGGCCATTGAGTTATAGGGATTGGCAGGGAGGGGGGTTTGGTCTGTGAGTCTGAGGGACAATGTGCTGTGTTCTCCCAGCCATCTTACCTTCTCTACCTCAGACAGGCATGCCTCTGCTCTTTGTATTGGGCTGTATCTTCTTCCCGCTGAGCTTTGCTGTCCTCTGCTGGGGTCTGCAGAACCATTCCAACCTGCGGATGGAGAAACAAGAGGCTGTTTTGGTGGCATCCAAGTAAGAGGACAGGGCGAGGACATCCTTCCTGGGGCCAGGGCTGGGGAAGCTGGTCTCCTACTTCCAGGAAGAGTTAGTGATGACAGCAGAAGCAGACTGTGTGTGCATGTGAGGGTGGCTGGGTGGGGGTATAGAATCGAAAGACACTCTGTGGGATCTCTGGTTTCCCAGGTGGTTCAGTGGTAAAGAATCTGCCTGCCAATTCAGGAGATGCAGGAGACTTGGGTTCCAACCTTGGGTCAGGAAATCTCCTGAAGAAGGGAATGGTATCCCACTCCAGTATTCTTGCCAGGATAATCCCATGGACAGAGGAGCCTGGCAGGCTATGGTCAATGGGGTCACAAAGGAATCTGACACAACTTATTCACTAAATAGCAACAACAATGGGATCTCTTACAAGCCACTTAACCTCTCTGAATTTCAGAGTCCCCATTAGTAAATGGATTTAACAAGAATACTCACCTTCCATTCTTCATGGAATGTTGTGTGAGGGTAAGGTGAATTCACATCTATAGAATAGGGCCAGGGAATTCCCTGTGATTAGGATTCACTGCTCTCATTGCCAGGGGCCTGGGTTCCATCCCCAGTCAGGGAACTAAAATTTCATAAGCTGAGCCACCTGGGAAGCCCTGCATGGCCAAAATAAAATAAAAATAGTTGTTGCAAACTCCTTCAAGTGACACAAGAGAGGCTCTGTGCGGACTGCCTGAGCCAGAGGACTACGTTTATCCCAATGGGGGCAGCAACTGCTCGGCTCCAGCCAAGCATCATGGAATTAGAGTGTGACCCCAGTGTTGTCTGATCTTCTCATTTTTTCTTAAAAATTGAACTTTTATGTGAAATCTTATTTTTATAATTTTGTAATTTTGTAATTATTCCTGGGTTAGGAAGATCCCCTGGGGAAGGGCATAGCAACTTACTCCAGTATTCTTGCCTGGAGAATCCCATGGACAGAGGAGCCTGGCAGGCTAAGGTCCATAGAGCTGCAAAGAGTTGGACATGATTGAAGAGACCTAGCACGCATGCGCACTGCAAATTTATGGTCTGACAAAGATTAGTAATAGACTGGTGAACTATCCCCAAACCTTAGGGAGGAGGAGGAACTGGCAGAAGGCAGAACTTATAATACCTAGGTGTCTGAAAGACCCCCCCCCAAAAAAAAAATCCCTACCTGTTTTAATCTCTGCTATCCAAAGTGAAGCCACAGCCCCTTCACCAGGTCTGTGGTCCTCAACCCAGTAGTCAGGGTGGCTTGCTGTCACCCGTCCTCGCCCCAACACAGCACCATCCTGAAGCTTTGCCCATCTTTGACTCTGGACCTATGCAGACATGGGTTTGAAAGTCAGCTTTGCCAATTCTCATAACTGTGTTATCTTGGGCAACTTTTTTGTCTTCTTCCTTTTTTTCTTAAACGTCTAAACCTCAGTTTCTTGTTTACAATATAGACAAAGATGCTACAATCTGGTAAGGTTAAATAAGAATAAACATAAACCACTTCACCCCGTGCCCAGTACATAGTAAACACTCAGGAAGTTGGGTCCCTTTTTCCTTTAAGTGAAGCCCTGAAGCCAGGAAGCTAGGTCCACTATTGCCTCTTAACTCCGGCTGCCTAAGGTCAGAGACCTCCCAGGGCCTGTTCCCACAGCCCGCCACTAGAGGGCAGCACAAAATAGCAAATCCCAGTCCTTCGGGTAGGCTTTGGACGGGGAAAGGTAAATTGTATAGTTGCTATGGAAACATATCTTAGGGCAGACTTGGAAACCAAAGTACGGTTTTGGTAGCAGGACCCCACGTCATGCAGAAGTCTACGGGGAGGTTGGGTTCGGGATGAGAAGGCCGAATTCTAGGGAGGCAGCATGAAAGTATGAGAAGCTACTCAGAGGCCAGTGTAGTTCTGGCTGGGTCTCTGACCTGCAGCAAGACCCCGGCCAAGTCACTGGGCCTCGGTTTTCTTGCAGTGGACTGAGGGGCTCAAATCAGGGGCCTTTCCCCCATGGAAGCGGCTGTGAAGTTGCAGAGGAAGGGGAGCTGGGACCATCATAAATCTGACGAGGAAGAGTGTGACCAGGGCCTTGGGGAGGTCAGGCAGCCTGAAGGACACGGGCAGGGGCATCCTCGGGCTTGAAGTGAGTTTTCAGAGACACTGTGTTTCCTCTTCAAAGCCTGCCACCCAGTATGAGAGGGCTCCTGTCTTCTTAGCTACCTGGTCTTAGGGAGAGTCACAAAGCCTCAGGACTATTGGTTGACCTGTAAAAAAGGGATACATGCAGTTACCTCAGTGCTGTTACAATAGTTAGAGGAGGTCACAGGAAAGTCTCGCAGTGGAGTTGCCATCCAGAGGCACCTCATGTAAAAGTATGTGTTGTTTTGTTTTTATTCGAAAAGTCATGTCTGACTCTCAGACCCCATGGACAGTAGCCCCACCAAGCTCCTCTGTCCATGGGGATTCTCCAGGCAAGAATACTGGAGTGGGTTGTCATTTCCTCCTCCAGGGGATCTTCCCCACCCAGGGATCGAATCAGCGTCTCCTGCATTGGCAGGCATGTTCTTTACCATCTGAGCCATCAGGGTCTTATACCTCAGAGTTTTGGAGGTCTCTGAATCTGATACTGTGTTAACGTGTATTTTTATTCCCATCCATTCCCTAAACTCAACCTCCGGAGACAGCGAGCTGCACTAACTTCTGCTCCCGTCCCAGGGAATCCTCTTACTGTCTTTGGGAATGGGTGCCCTTAAGCTGGGACCCCAAGGTGGCTGAGGAATAAGTATTGAGAGGCCTTGGCAGAGGAGGAGATGGCAGGCATTTGCAAACTGCTGGTGGGAAACAGGCTCAGGTCCATCTGGGTGGCAGGGCCCCCCTCCCAGCTGGACAAGGAGCCCCAGAGGAGAGCGGTCCCGCCCTTGGCCCTTGTCCTCAGCAGCCCCCAGTGCCTGCCGCAGCGGCTGTCTCTTTAAGGGCCTCCCCCTCCCTCTTTCTCTGCTCCCCCCATCTCTGTCGCAGCCACTGCTGTGGCTCAGAGCTGCATGGGGAGACGCCGCTGCAGGTCCGGTTTCTGGGTGTCTGGTCGGTGCCATCAACTCCCTCCTCCTCCCCCCGCCCTCCCCAAGCTGGTGATTGCCCCTCCCCCGGCCCCCTCCCCGCCGAGGGGGCAGGGGGCTGGGCCCGAACTCTCCGTAATGCCCCGGGGCTGCCTCTGGGCCGGGCCGCGGGCACTCTGGTGGCAGCGAGAGGCGGGAGAGCGGTGCTGACCGCTGACCGCCTCCCCGGCCGCTCCGCGGTCTCCCTCCCCGCCCTGCCTCCCCTTCGGAGCTGGCACCACAGTCCCACCCCCACCCCCACCCCGCCCCCTCGGGCCCTCCCAACCTCTCCACGTAAGCCCCCCCCACCTGCCTCGCTCCCTCCCCTCCCCCACCGCAGCCTCCGCGTCCTGTCCCCTCTCCCTCTGTCCTCTCACCCAGCCCTCTCCTCCTCGGCGCGCTCCCGACCCTCTGGCTGGCTCTCTCCGGCTCCCTTTCTCGGATCCTCCCTTTCCCCCAGTCTCTCCCATCTCCCCAGTCTCCATCTGACTCCCTTCCTCCGGTCCTGGGTGGGGGTCGGGCTCTCCAGTCCCCTCCCCTCCCCACACCGTCTGTCCCCTTTGTGCCCCTTTCTCTTCTTCGCTCTCCTTCCCCGGCCTGGCGTCCCTTCTCCACCCCCGTAACTCCCTTCAGCTCGGTCTCCCAGCCCTTTCCCGGCTGCTCTTGGGCTCCCTGCCGGAGGCCTGAGCCACCATGCTGACCCCCATGGTGGCCGGGGGGGTGGTGTTCCCCGGACTCTTCCTCCTCTCCAAGAACACGCTCCAGCGGCTGCCCCAGCTGCGCTGGGAGGAGGCCGACGCGGTCATTGTCTCAGCCAGGTAAACTGCCTGACTTCCCTCCGCCCCCTCCCCTTCCCAGGCTGCATGGGGATGGAAGGGACCCTTGGCCGGGTAGGGACTAGGGGCTCCTGAAGTGGTCAGTGGGCTCCACCTCCAGCTTCCTTCTCTCCGTGTTGACTTACTTGCTGTCCCAGGAGACCGCATCCAAACCCAGCCATCTGGTCTAGTAGGATTCAGTCTGCTTTGCTTCCCTTTCCCATTCACCCTCTTACCCTCCAAAACAGGGCCGACATGTGACCAAAACATTCCTTTAGGATACTAGGGAACAGGGCAAGGGACCATGTATCATTGGGAGGGGGGGCTGCGTCTGGAGGAATGAGGGATAGATAAGTGAACGGTGGAACTCTGCACAGCCCTTTAATGCTGGCCAGAGTTGGGGAGGGGAGTGTGGTGGCTGGCAAGCAGAGAGCGGGAAAGTAGCTGGGAGGGGAATCAGGGGCAACCGAGGGGCCGGGGATGACCCACGATGACTAGGCAGCTGAGAGGTGTAAGAACAGGCCCAGGGCTTCCCCCTACCATCCTGTGCTGTCACCCCCAACCCCAGTCCCTTCCCTGGAAGGGACCTTGTTATCTGCCACTGGATCTCGGCATCTCGTCTCACCTCACGATGACCTCCCGGGTGTCCTCCTGAAAGGAAGGCCACTCCGGAGCAGTCCTGGAGGCTGAAGTGGTGGGGCTGAGTCCCAGGCGAGGCAGCCTGGGGAAAATATGGGCATGGAGCAGCCAAGAAGCACAGAAGCTGGACAGTAAAGAGGGGGGTACCCTCCTTTACAGTTACTCCCTCTTCCTCCTAGGCTAGTGTCCTCTGTCCAAGCCGTAATGGCCTCCACTGCTGGCTACATCGTCTCCACCTCCTGCAAGCACATCATAGATGACCAGTAAGTGCCATGAGACCACCGCTCCCCCCATTCCAGCAGCCTGTGTGCATGTGAGCCTTGAGTACCCCAGATCACCCGGGGGACTACCTCAGTGAACCCCAAGCCCTTAAACTTGGGCTTGAGCAAGTTAACTACAATAGCTGCAACTCAACACCCCGAGACAAATTTATCCACATCCTGTCCTTAAAGGTCAACACCAGGAGGAGGAGAAGCGGGGAGCAAAAAGGATTCTCAAGACAGCTCCTAGGTTTCCCAGCCTCTTGGATCATAGTAGGTTCTGAGTGTCGTTTCCTCCCTGCCCTCCTCCCACTCTTTCACCCCCTCAGACCCCATTTCCAACCAGCACCCAACTGGGGTGCTTCCCTACTTGTTCGTGCCAGACTTACCCCTCATCTCCCCCCAGAATCCAGGTGTCCAGTCCCAGCTCCATGCGTGAGAGGGACAGATGACATAGAACAAGGCCACCAATGGTTAGACAGTGGGGTGGGGAGTGAAGGGTGAAGAGGCCAGATTTTGGCACTGGGAGCTGATGCAGTACCTGGTGCTTGCCAAGAGAGCCCAGGCTGGAGAGGTGGGGCAGGAGGAGGGACGAAGGGGGCCCTGTCCATGGTGCTGACGGGCCAGCTCAAGGTGGACCCAGGCTGTCATTGCTGTGGGTTGCCTGGGAGGGTGCTGATGATGCCCCATGCTTAACTTCTGATCCTGTTCCTCCTCTCTGGTGGCTGCTGAGCCCTGGGGATATGGTCTGGATGACCCAACCAAAAGGCATCTCCTCTTTCCCTTGAGTTCCTTCATCTGCGGAGTGAGGTCCACCCCTATCTGGAAGGGCTGCTGCGAGGAGGAACTGACTTATGTGTGTCAGATGCCTACAGCAGTCCTGGCCATACAGAGTGGATGCTAAACTCCTTCTTCAGACCCCGCCCCAGGGACTTGGCTTCCTCCTGCCCTTTTCCCCCATTCCCCCTCCTGGGTCCAAGAGGAGCCTGGATCCTCCCCCACCCCCACATTCCCTTCTCTCACCTTCTCACAGAGGTCACCTTCCAGCTCTCACATGTTCTCCTCCCCGTCCGGGAGTCTGTTCTTGTCCCTCCCCCCTTAATCCTCAGGTAAGTGGGAGGATCTGGGTTAATCCAGGAGCAACAGCTGTTCCTACCTCTGAGCACCTAATTGCTGAAGAGGGTGGGGATGGGCTTAACCTTTCACACCAAAGCCCAGGATCTGAACCCCCACAGGCCAGTGGCGTCACCATGTCTGCTGTAGCTGACTCCCTAGGCCACTCTCTGCTCTAACTTCTCAGGCCAGTTGGATCCCTTTCCACCTTCCTGCCCTTCATCTCTAACCTGGGCTGCTGCTTCCTCTCCTCTCTCTCTCCCTCCCTCCTGGTCACACACTCCAGCATGGCTCTCCGCTTCTTTTTTCCCAAAAATCATCCCTTCCAGGCCAACCTTCCCCAGGGTTCACTGTCTCCTTCCATGTCACCCCTGGTCCTTAGCTGGCCCACCCCCAGGTCTCACCCCGCTTGTCCCTTCAGCAGCCCCTTTTATCCGGACCTCGTATTTGTCCCTTCCAGCTGACTTTGTTTGCATCTCTCTACCAAGCCTGGGGAGTACCGGTGGGTTTGCCTCTTAGACCTCCCGCCCCCACCTCGAACCTGTCACAGGACTACGGGCTTCTGAGAACGTACTTCGTGTGCTGACTCAAGAAGAAAAATGCAATGTTGCATATTCATGCACTTTTCATTTTTGTTTACTCTCAAAGCACACGGAACTTTCTCTGCTCTTGGCTCCTTTGGCTCAGCGTTTTCTTCTTAATGCTTAGCTGTACCTGAAAAAACAAGAGGTGGGGCCACACTCAGGCAGAACAAGCAGCACTGACAGCATCACCAATTCCCATCTCGAATCTTCTAGAGGACAGTAGGGCTGAGAGTGAGGGCTGTGGAGCCAGACTTCTCATGTTTATCCCTTGGTCCGGTGACCTAGCCTCTCTCACCTATAAAATGGGGTGACAGTCATACTTACTTTTCATAGGCTTTTTGTGGGAAGTAAATAAGTTTGTGCTTGTAAAAGATTTAGAGTATTGGAATAGGGCCCTCCTGTAATAAGTAGTCAATTAATGTCAGTCAAGGCTTCCCTGGTGACTCAGGCAGTAAAGAATCCGCCTGCAATGTAAGAGATGCAGGTTTGATCCCTGGATCGGGAAGATCCCCTGGAGGAGGAAATGGCAACCCATCTCAGTATTCTTGCCTGGAGAATTCCATGGACAGAGGAGCCTGGCAGACTATAGTCCATGGGGTTGCAAAGAGTCGGACACATGACTGAGCCACTAACACTTTCACTTTTAATGTCAGCCAATATGATCTCTCCCCACCACTCCTACCACTTCTGCTGTAATTTGCCCCGATCTCCGCTGTCTCTAAGAGCTGGTCTCGCCTGTTTTCTCACTGTCTCAGCCCTCAGTTCTGTGACTGTCTTTTGGTCTGTCTTCCTTTTCCTCCTAGCACATTGCAGAGAGAGAGAATATGAATGAATTAATATGAAAAATGAGTGAGAAACTTCCCTGGGAGTCCAGTGGTTAAGACTGCTTGCTTCCACTGCAGGGGGCACGGGTTTGATCCCTGGTCAGGGAACTAAGGTCCCACTTGCTGCATGCATGACCAAAAAGAAAGAAAGAAAAAGAAAAAATGTGTGCGTTCTGAGCTCAGTCTGGGTTTGAACCCCAGCCCTACTGCTTACCAGCTGAGTGATCCTGTGACCACTTGGGCAAGTTTCTTGCCCTCCACCTTGGGATTCCATCATGTAATTTGAGAGAGTATTTCTGTCTCAGGGTTCTTACAAGTATCACTGGAGATTTGACTCCTGGGATGCAGCTAACAGAGCCCCCGGCACTTGGCAGCTGCCCTGTCCATCTCCTTCCCTCATTGACCCCACCCCTCTCTCTGCCCGACAGACACTGGCTCTCCTCCGCCTACACGCAGTTTGCAGTGCCCTACTTCATCTATGACATCTATGCCATGTTCCTGTGTCACTGGCACAAGCACCAGGTCAAGGGGCACGGAGGGGACGAAGGCAGCACCAGAGCCCGGGGTAGCACCTGGGCGGTGGCACGTGGTTACCTGCACAAGGAGTTCCTCATGGTGCTCCACCACGCCGTCATGGTGCTCGTGTGTTTCCCGCTGTCGGTGGTGAGTGGGGTCTGCTGGGAACTAGGGCCCTGTGTCCTGCTCATGCTGGTACTCCAGGAGCCTAGAAAGCCCTGGGTCCAGGTCCCAGCAGGATGAAGTGCCCCAGGGAGGGTTTCCTGAGCTCCAGCCCAGCCCCAAACAGCAAGAGGTTGGATCACGCCCAGCTGTGATGTTTTGGAGCTGGTTACACACCACTGCAGGCTTCCCTGGTGGCTCAGATAGTAAAGAATCTGCCTGCAATGTGGGAGACCTGGGTTTGATTCCTGGGTTGGGAAGATCCCCTGGAGAAGGGAATGGCAACCCACTCCAGTATTCTTGCCTGGAGAATTCCATGGACAGAGAAATCTGGCAGGCTGCAGACCGTGGGGTCAAAGAGTCGAACATGACTGAGCGACTTTCACACACATATACACACACAAACCACTGCCTCTGAGACTCAGGGCTTCCCAGGTGGCACAGTGATAATCTGCCTGCCAATGCAGGAGACACAAGTGATGTGGGTTCGATCCCTGGGTTGGGCAGAGCCTCTGGGGGAGAAAATGGCAACCCACTCCAGTATTCTTGCCTGGAAAATTCCATAGACAGAGAAGACTAGTGGGCTACAGCCCATGGGATCACAAAGAGTTGGACACAACTGAATGACTGAGCACACACACATGCCTCTGAGACTCAGTATCCTCACCTGTAGTATCATGGATATCATCTCACCTGCAGGAAGGTTGGAGGGATACGGGGGGGTTAAGTGCTCCCAGATTTGCTACTGTCTACCTGTGCTCAGACTTTCAGAGTGAAGCATCTCCAAAAGGGACAGAGAGGAGACAGGGAGGGAGGACAGGTGCTGCCCAGAATCCAGGCTCAGGCCAGGCTCTTTCCTTCTTCTCCTGTCAGGTGTGGCGTCAAGGGAAGGGAGACTTCTTTCTAGGCTGCTTGCTGATGGCAGAGGTCAGCACCCCCTTTGTCTGCCTTGGCAAGATTCTCATCCAGGTGAGAGGGCGCTGCGGGTTTGCGAGCTTGATGGGAGGACAAGGGAAGGGTTGGGCACTTTTAGGAATCAATCCGGGCTTATCCCCTGGTGGCTGAGTGATAAAGAATCCACCTGCCAATGCAGGAGACACGGGTTCGATCCCTGGGTCGGGAAGAGCCCCTGGAGGAGGGAAAGGCAACCCACTCCAGTATTCTTGCCTGGAGAATTCCATGGACAGAGAAGCCTGGCGGGCCACCGTCCATGAGGTCTCAAAAGAGTGGGACGCGACCTAGCAACTAAAAAACAACTGGGATTTTTAAAAAGACAGGTGGAGTCAGGTCTGGGAGGGGCTATCAGGTAGGGTATAGGGGAGCTGTCAGGGCAGAGGGGTGGGTCCTGGGGCGGGCCCCTAACCTGGCCCCTGGCCCAAGGAAGGAAGGCCGGGAGGTGGGCGGAGGGGGAGGTGGCCCAGGGGGCTGAGTCGGGGGCGTGGCCGGAGGCCACGAGGAGGAGTCTGCCCCGCCCCTGACTCCTCGCCCCGCCCCTGTCTGCCCGTCCCGCCCCATGTACCTGCCCCGCCCCTGTCTGCCCGTCCCGCCCCTCGCCCCGCCCCATGTGCCCGCCCCGCCCCTCACCCCGCCCCTGTCTGCCCACCCCGCTCGCAGTACAAACAGCAACACACGCTGCTGCACAAGGTGAACGGGGCCCTGATGCTGCTCAGCTTCCTCTGCTGCCGGGTGCTGCTCTTCCCCTACCTGTACTGGGCCTACGGGCGGCACGCGGGCCTGCCCCTGCTCGCCGTGCCCCTCGCCCTCCCGGTCCACGTCAACCTGGGCGCCGCGCTGCTCCTCGCCCCGCAGCTCTACTGGTTCTTCCTCATCTGCCGCGGGGCCTGCCGCCTCTTCCGGCCCCGGGGCTCCCGGCCGCCCTCTCCCTGTCAGACCCAGGACTGAGAGTGGGGCCGAGGGCGGGGGACCCTCCCCACCCTACCCCCATCCCCACCGCGTGGGAACAGGGCTCTGGGGCCGCTGGGCTAGCAGTGGGAGCCAGGGGCCTCTGGCCCTGACAGCGCCCCTGGAAACTGATAGATGGACTCCGACGGGGTGGGGTCATGTCCCTTCAGGGGCTGGGGGCCGGGACCAGGGGAGACTGAGCCGAGGGGTCGACCCCCCTCCTGCATACCCCTTTCTCCATCACGTCCCCTGGGCCCTGGAGAAGCGAAGGAAGAGGAAGAAGGCGCACCCCTTCCCATCCGCTTAGGGCTTTTGAGGCTGTGGGGAGCCTGGGGGGACCAGGACTCATAAAAGAATTGTGGGGGAGGCCCTGCTGCCAAGGCCATCCCAGTCCCCCTGCTGCAAACTCCTCTGGGAGGGAGGCAACACCCCTTCTAACGTCCCTGGTATGGTCATCTCCACAGCTTCTCTCCAGGGGAGGCCAGCCTGAGGAATCTTATTTATTTTATATATTTATTCAAATTTGTTGGGGTGGTGGGAGGGAGGTGGCTGCTACCCCCCAGCCTTCCCAGTGCTGAGCAACCCCGGGGGGCAAGTGGGGGAAGCACCAAGCCCCTTCCCCGTTAAGCTGACATCTTGCCCCTGGGCCCTGGCATGTCCCTGGTGCTACAGACTTCTCAAGGCTTCCTCCAGTCTGGGGTCGGGGGGACCCTAGGAGGTGCTTTACAGACCGCTAATAAAGACATCAGCGTGAACGCCACGAAGGCCCTGTCACCCAGTTCTTTGGGGTTGGGGAGGGAGCAAGCGTCTGGGGGCAGACAGCGCCATAACAGGTTGACTGTGGGACAGAGCAGGCCCCCCAAGCTGAGCAGTCAGGGAGAAAGAAGCAACGACTCTTATTCATCATCAAGAGAGGAGAGTGGGCATGGGTGCCCAAGGCAGAATCCAGGGCTCTCCTCCGCCTTTTTAGGCCCCTTTTTCACAGCTCCTGTGGGGTGTGGAGATCAGAAGTTGGAGGTCACACTGCCTCCCTGGGCTTTGGGTCCCTTGGCCTCTTCCCGAGCAAGGTTCCAGTGGGTGGGGGGGTGAGGGTTGAGGGACAGGCCTTACATGTGAGTGCAGAACTGGAAAAGCAGGAAGAAGAAGGCTATCAGCAGAGCACCCACCAGGATGTGATGGAAGAGCCTGGAGTCAGAACCTGCTTGACAGTGACGGGGAAACAGGGGACCCTGGACTTGCCTCCAACCAAAGGGCCAAGGGCAGCTGTCCTCCAGGCCCTGGCCAGGAGGGCAGCCCCTTCTCAAGCTGGGTCATACCTGAGTTAGCAAAGATGACAGGTTTCTCTCCAATGAACTGGGCCACAGCCAGGAGCTTGACTTGGTCTGAGTCTGGGTAATCAAAGAAGTCAGGTCTGTCTAGGAAGAGCGGAGACTCTGCTCCCTGACCCGAGGCCTTGGCACGTTCCAGACTGGGTGCTGGGGACACAGAGCGAAGTGTATGAAAGAGCCAAGCAGAGCCTGCATCCCACCCAAGAGGCTGAGACAGACCCAGGGACCTGCCAGGCCACACAGCCTTCGTGGAGCTGTGGAGGGCCTTGATTTTGTTTCCAGAACTTCTTAGGGGTTGGCTGAGCCCTCCAGGAGAAGGCCTATGCTGGGCAGGGAGGATGGGAGAGAAGTGTGAAGAACGAAGAGAAGAGCCCAGGCATGGCCTCCTAGCCTCTGGGGAGCTGGGGGGTGGGTGGCGGCATTGACCCCGATCCCCAGCCTTCCTCCTCCCCACTCTTCCCAGCTTCCCACCTGATTCTAGGGGCCCCAGCCCAAGCAGCCACATCCACACCCACACCCACTGCCTTGGCCTCATCACCCCTCCACTCCTGTGAGAGGTGAGAGTTCTGTGATGTCACAGCCTGGAGCCATTCTGATTACACTCTAGGGTGAGGGGAGAGAGGAAGTGCTAAGATCCAGGACCCTCCCCCGCAAGCCCCTGGATCCAGAGGGGAGAGGATGGGGCTCATAGAGCCTTCGGGTTGATGCTGTTGATAGAACAGTAAGAGTGGAAGCCCCAGAATTTACAAATGAGGAACTTGGTGGGACAGTTTGCTGAAAGCCAGAACTGAGGAGAGCAGCATTTGTATAGCACGCACAGTGGATTGGTGGGGGGGATGGAGGACAGGGCTAAACATCTCCAGTTACCCCCTTGGATCGACCGCAGATAGCATTTATTGAGCACTTGCCGCGATGCCAAGTACTTTTCATGGACTGACTCATTTAACCATCATAACATCCTCTGAGGTTAGATACTATGTCCTCATCTTACAGAGGAGGGAGCCAAGACAGAGAGAGGTGATGTAGGCAACACACACTTCCGAAGGGCACCTATATTTCTCCCTGGGCCCTCTCCTTTCCTTGTGTCCTCAAATGCAGGGGCCCGGGCATCTCCCCCATGCCCCAAACTCCATTTCTTTCTTGGTGCTCCGCTGAGGACAAGGCTGGGGTTAGCCACCTAGAGAAACAACAGGCATCTCCGCTAGGTGGCAGCAGTGTCTATGTCTGCCTGCCTGTTTCTCTCTTCTTGCCTAAGGAAGACACGGCTCCCAGTTTCCTAGCCCTCCCACCTCATCCCATCAGGTTGCCTCAGGAAACGATATCGTTGGGGGAATGGCAGGCATGGGGGTGGTCAGAGGAAGTCCCCTGACCCATCTCGGGGCAGGTCTCTTGGTCATGCTTAGAGGCTTCACAGACTCCCCATCTCTGGGTAGGCTCCCCCACGGCCCATTCTGTTTCCCCTTTCTGGTTTCTTCTTTTCCCTTATTTGTCACTTTCCAACAGCCACTTTCACTCTTGTGGGCCTCCCTCAGCGGGTAATAGTTAGCTCCCCTTCGATTGGCAGGTAGGCCTGTCTGTCAAACATCTGTCCCGCCCCATCCAAGCCCAAGGAGACTTCAGGGTCTTCTTGGTTTTGCTACACGGTTGGCTGTTCAATAGCCTCTGACAAGTTCCCTGACATGCCCCATGTCAGACATGTGTCTGCGGTGTGTGAGATCCTCTGTCCTATGGAAGGAGGCTCCTTCCTCCACTGGATCCCCACTGTCATCTTTCCGACCCTCAGGGACTGCCCACCTATTCTCACAGCAACCCTGGGAGCTATTTGTCAGGGTCAGCTTCTACTTCCTAAACAAGGAAAAGGCGCAGAGAGGGAAAAAAAAAGGGGAAAGGAGGAGACAGACTAACATCTACGGGGCCTTCTGGGGGACTGGCTCTGTCTGTGTGTGCTCAGTCGTGTCCCACTCTTTGTGACCGCATGGACTGCAGCTTACCAGGCTTCTCTGTCCATGGGATTTTCCAGGCAAAAGTACTGAAATTTGTTGCCATTTCCTTCTCAAGGGATCTTCCTGACGCAGGGATTGAACCCTACCTGTATCTCTTCTCAGAAAAAGGAAGTGACTTGCCCAGTGTCACAGGCATGTGAAGGGCAGCAGGGACTCAGCCTGATTCCCAGCTCTGGCCCAGGGCTCCCTCTGCAGGCTTGTAGGCAGTTGCCCTCCAGGGCTTAACTGGGAGAAGGGGTCCTGGGAGAAGGGGTCCAGACTCTTTATTTAGCCTTTGGAGTGGATTTGACAGTTTTCGAGTTGCCTCAAAGGAACACAGCTGTCCTCTCTGCCAGAAAAGGCCCTTTGGACACAAGCAGTGAATTATCCATTCATTTATTCATCCAACCATTAAATAAATGTATCATGCTCCTGTTATGTGCTGGACTCCATTTATGGCTTAGATAGAAATCAACAGGGCATGGTCTCTGCCCCGGGGGACCACAGAGGAGAGAGAACTCAGGGATGCACATTATTTGAGTATAGACAGACTAACCCTAAGAGGCTGTCTACACTTGCTATCATTGCTCACTCAACTTTAATGTATCCTTCAAACTCTTCACGACTGGCTTCGTCCCCACCACTCCACTGAAGTCACTTTTGGTGGGTGCACCAAGGACCCCATAACTTGCCAAATCTAATCTTTACTTCTCTGTTGGTTCTGACTCTCAGCAGAGTGCGCACATTCCTGTCTCTAGGCACTCACCGATTTTCTTGACTCTTCCCCCTCTAAGCTGCTCAGGCTTGGACCTTCTCTTTTCTATCTATACCCTCTCTCTCTAGGTGATCTCATCCAGTCGCATGGCTTTAAATACTATCTATATGCTGGTGACTCACAGATGTATATTTCCAGCCCAGCCCTCTCCTCTGAGCTCCAGACTCCCCTACCCAACTTCCTGCTTCATGGCTCTGTCCAAAAACATCTCAGACTCAGTAGATCCCAAGTACAGCTCTCAATTCTCCTATCCCAAACCTGCGCCTTCTTCCCACTGCAGCAAACGAGCTCGCTGTTGCTCTGGATGTTTTTCTCAACATAAAAACTTAGGAATTGCCTCAAACCCCTCCCTGTTTCTCTTCTGATAAACCCATAGTCAAGGCCTGTTGCTTCAGGACTTCCCTGGTGGTCTGGTGGCTAAGATCTATGCTCCCAATGCAAGCAGACTGGGTCTGATCCCTGGTCAGGGAACCAGATCTTGTGTGCTGAAACGAAGAGTTCCCATGCAGCAACTAAAAAAAAAAAAAAAAAATTCAGCATGTCTCAGCTAAGACCCAGCACAGCCAAATAAGTAAGTAAAAAACATATATTTTAAAAAGAACTGTTGGCTCAATTTCCAATCTAAATCTCAAGTTCATCTACTTCCCTCTTCTCATTCAAGCCAACCCCATGTCTCATCTGGCTTATTGCAACGTTTTGTGGACTGCGTGATCTCTATTCGCTCTTCCCCCATTGAGAACAAACCAGAACACACGGATCCACTACTTAAAACCCTCCAATGGCTTCCTTTGAACTTCTTACCCTGATCTGTGAGTCTCTTGTCTACCTACCCACTTCAGTTCTTCCCCAAGCTTCAGTTCCTTAACTTCCCCAGCCTCTGCAAACCCCTCTGCCTCCCACTCTCTTGCCCCCTACTTGACCCAGGAATTCTTCCTCATCTTCCAAGTCTCAGCTGAGACAACACTTCCCCTGGGAAGTGAACCTGAATTTTCTGACCATCCCCCATCACCGCATCAGTCTCACTGCACTGGAGTTGTCTGTGTATTTGTCTATTTCCCTTACAAGCCTGTGAAGCCAGAGATCATCGATCTTGGTCATAGCCGTAGCACCACAATATAGAGTAGGTATTCAATAAATATTTATTGGCTTAATGGATGGATGAAAAGCCTTTCCACCTCTAGACATACAAGGGCTCAGCACCGTCTGCATGTCCCCCTGCAACCAACTGGAACTCCAGCCTCATCCTCACCTTCCTGCAACAAGGCTTTCTGGATGCCCCATGGTGGGTCTGCATTAAGCCCCTGAGAAGAAAGCAGCGGAGGAAGAAGCTGTGGGCTTCTCGCCCAGCTCACCCCTCCTCTCACTGCAGACCTAGGTCTGCCTTTCCTCAAACTCGCCAGCTTTGATCATGGATAGCATCTCCCTTAGTCTTGCCTCCTTTCTTATCCTGGAGAAACTCAAAGAAAACCTTATGGCTGCTTTTATTTTAAAAAGATATTATTTCAGGGTTTCCCTGGTGGCTCAGTAGTAAATAATTTGCCTGCCAATGCAGGAGACACAGGTTTGATCCCCAGTGTGGGAAGATCCCACAAGCGGTGGAGCCACTAAGCCTGTGCATCACAACTATTGAGCCTGTGCTCTAGAGCCCAGGAGCCGCAACTACTGAGCCAGACCTCAACTACTGAAACCCGGGCGCCCTAGAGCCTGTGTTCGACAACAAGAGAAGCCACCACAAGGAGAAGCCTGCGCACTGCAGCTAGAGAGTAACCTCTGCTCCTTGAAACTAGAGAAACGTCCAAGCAGTTGTGAAGAACCAGCACAGCCAAAATAAATAAAATTATTTTTTAAAAGATGCTATTCTAGTGTATTCTTTTGAGTAGGTAATATATGCACATGGTACAAAA
The DNA here is from genome assembly GCF_963930625.1 of Muntiacus reevesi. Lineage (NCBI taxonomy): Eukaryota > Metazoa > Chordata > Mammalia > Artiodactyla > Cervidae > Muntiacus > Muntiacus reevesi. Next base: position 204,531,232 of record NC_089250.1, read on the forward strand.
TATACATTTCCTATTCCTTCCCTCTCTGGACTCACGACAGCTTCCTCAGAGGTCACCATAGCTACTTTTTCTGTGCAGCCTTCCATAAATTTATGCACAAATAAACAAATATATAAGTTCTCTCTCTTTTTTTACTCAATGGCAGTATTCCATTCATGCTCCTCTGTAGCTTACTTTTTTCAGTTGCCATGAGATTGTGAAGATGATTCTGTATAAGTGCATAAAGAGCCTCATTGTCATGGCTGCATGCTATTTCATTGTGTGAAACTGTGTCATAACTGATTGAATCAGATGGACATTTAAGTTGTTTCCAATCTTTTGCCATGGTAGATACGGTGCAGTTAATAATCTTGAACTTCTATTATTTTGCTCATGGGCCAAATCCTAAAAGCAGAATTTCTGGATCAAAGAGTCTAACAGTGGTTACAGAGATGGTATCCATTTATCCACAGCCTCATCAACATTGTGTGTTAACATTTGCTTTCATGTTTACCATGTGATCAGTGACAAGTGGTATCTCAGGGTAGTTTGGTTTTACATTTCCTTTACTTAAAAAAAAATGGGGTAGGGACTTCCCTGGAAGTTCAGTGGTAAGGCTCCACGGTCCCACTGCAGAGGGCACGAGTTTGGTCGGGCAACTAAGGTCCTGCCTGCCACACAGCACAGCCAAAAAAAAAGGGGGGGGGGTGGTAAAAATCCATATATGAGTAGTTATACTGGGTTGGCCAAAAAGTTCATTCAAGTTTTTCCTTAAAATGTTACAGAAAAAGACGAACTTTATGGCCAACTCAATATCTTAGCCATTTTGAAGCACCAGATTCAGCAATACTAAGTATATTCACATTGCTACACAACCTAAAATCACAGTATTTAATGATGACAATGTAGTGCTAGGCCCAGCTTGGGACAGCCTCTGTTCCTCAGTGGTGGTGGAGACAGAAATGCAAACAGGCGTGACATCCCAGCGTCACCAGAGCGGAGGCTGTGAGAGCTCTGGGGGCTGGGCCTGGGCCGGGGGTGTGGGGGACGTGTCTTAGGAAGAGGGGGTCCAAGGCGCCCTCTGAAAAAAGGAAAGATCTTCCAGGCTGAGGAACTTGGGTGAGCAAAGTTCTGCAGGACTGAGAGACCCAGGCATGTTCTAGGAACTGCAAGTAATGTACCTGAAAGCCAGCAAGATGAGTTAGGGGGATGAGATGGGAGAAGTCACAGTCTTAGGCTGAAGGGCCTTGAAGGTCACTGTGAGGACTATGTCATTGGGGGCTGGCAAGTTTGGGAGAGAAGAGAGCCAAGATCTAAGACTGGAGTTAGACTGACAAGACAGGTAGGTGCTGGGCTCAGGTGAGAGGAGAAGAGAAGGAAGGCCTGCAGGGCTCTGGGACATTTAGAACGAAGCCTTGCGCTCAGCTGCACCTGAGGGTCAGACTGCAAGCGGGAAGGTGAGAGAAGGTGGATTCCGAAAGGAGATGCCAGTCCTAAGAACCGGACATGGACCCTCGGGAGCTGGGTTGGGTCCAAGGAAAGAAGCCTGACCAGTCAAAGGATGGAAGCGTGAGGTGAGCCACAGCCTCGGGCCTCAAACTGTGAGGTTTCCCAGCCGGGGGGGCCGGGACGCGAGATCGCAAACTAGGGACCGCAGGCGGATCAGATCCCCTCCTGGGTCATTGCGGTTCTCTAAGCCCCGCCCCACAGGCCCCGCCCCTACGGATATTGATAGGGGAGGCTAGACACCCTGCCCCCTCCTCCGCGGGGGAGGGGCGTGAGGACTGGCGAGGTGCGGGGAAAGGGGCGGGTGGGATGATCCGGCGTCGCCATGGCAACTAGGCCGGTGGTCTGCCCCGTAGACCCGGGAGGGAAGCCAGCAGAGAGCGGCGGAGCCAGGCTCCGCGGGCTGGGCGCGAGGGCTCGGGTCTCCAGGGAGGAGTTGGGGAACACCGGGCTGTTCTCGCTGAGGGTTCCTGGTGGCGCAGGTTGTCCGTGTGTTTGCGAGCGTGTGTCTGCGAAGTTCTCCGGGGTAAGTGTGCCAGCGCGTGTCTGGGTTTGTGCATGACTGTGAGCGTGCGCACGTGGGCACAGGCGTGTGCGCGGGAGTGTCCGTGCAAGATGCGTGTGCCAGCCTGCCCGTGAGTGTGTGTGCACCCGGGTGCGTTCCTTAAGTGTGCCCGGGCGGGCGCGGGCGGGAGAGTCCCGCCCCCTCCCCAGCCTCCGGCCGCCCCTCCCCGCCCCCCGCCGCCCGCGCCGGCTGCCTCCTAGCCTCCACCTCGCTCACCCCCTCCTCCCCGCACTTTCTCCGGCTCTCCCTCCCGCTCGGCTCAGACTGCTGGACTCGGCGCTCTTCTCTCCGGCCGCCCTGGGAATCGCCGGCCGCCACCGCCCAGCCCGCACCCGCTGGCCCCCCAGTGCTTGGGCACCTGTTGGAGGCGCAAAGATAGGTGCTGGGGGCTGGGCTGCCGGGGGCGAGAGGGTGAGGGTGAGCGTGTGTGTGTCAGCCTGTGTGTGCCTCCGGGGGGTGTTCGGCTCTCCGGAGGCTGCAATTGCTGGCTCCGCTGGAGATCCGACCTCAGGAGGAAGCATCTGAGGTGGGGGTCCCCACCTTGGGCCGCAGAGGGTGGGGGACCAGCCAGCAGGCAGACCCTGAGGTTGAATGAAGGGACTGTGGGAAGTGAGAACCTAAGGGGCGGGTGACACCCAGACCAGACCAGTGCCTGGTGCAGAAGGATGGCCAGAGCCTCAGAGAGCCTACGGGGGCCGCTTGAGGGGTCGGCAGGGCCCAGAGCAGACAGAAGCCCAGAATGAGGGACAGGAGCTGGGACGAGGACAGGGGACAGTCTAGAGGTAGGTGGGCAAGGCTGAGCTGGAGCCAGGACCTCTCTTCCGGGAGTGGCTGCCAGCCTGGCCCCCGGGGGGAGCACAGCTCAGGGTCTGGAGGGCCCAGGCCTCCTGACTGCCTGTCGGCTGGCACAGGCTGCCCTCTCCCTCAGCACCCAGGAAGGGAGGCCAGTGAGGGCCCTCAGACCCCAGCGGTTGCCGCCTGGCCCTCAGCCAGCCGACGGGAGGTTTGAGGACTCAAGCCAGCCTGGGGCTCACACTCTTTCCCTCCCCAAGCTAGGGGTGCTTCATGAGGGGCCGCAGGGGCGACCGCATGGCCATCAACATCCAGGAGCACATGGCCATCAACGTGTGCCCGGGGCCCATCCGGCCCATCCGCCAGATCTCCGACTACTTCCCCCGCCGGGGTCCCGGCCTCGAAGGGGGTGGCGGGGGCTTCGGAGAGGCCCCTGCTCATCTGGCCCCCTTGGCCCTGGCCCCCCCGGCGGCCCTCCTTGGGGCCACCACGCCCGAGGAGGGAGCCGAGGTGGACAGCTACGACTCGGATGATACCAGTGAGTCTGGGGGCTTGAAGGGCCCAGGGCACTCCTGGGGGCCTCCAGGCTGGTGGGAAGGGCCTGGGCTCTGCTGGGGGTGGGGAGGCGGCGGGCACTGCTGCCACAGCTGCAGTCGGAGTGGAGATTACAGCTTCAGCAAGGCTCAATATTCAATATTTCTGCTGAGACACTCAACCACCCACACAGCCCCAGTTGCAGCCCAGCCAGGGACCCAGACGCGCACAGGCTCGCGGGCTGACAGCCGCAGACACGCACACACCTTCACAGCTGGCGCACAACCCGTCTCTCACACACACCTTGTCTTTACGGCGCACTCACTCAGGTGAGCTCTTCTCTTCCTCCAGCCGCCCTGGGCACGCTGGAGTTTGACCTTCTCTACGACCAGGCTTCCTGCACTCTGCACTGTAGTATCCTCAGGGCTAAGGTGGGTACTCCCTGCCTCCCCCTGCTGGTCTCCTATCCTGAGAGGGGTGGGTTTCCATTCTCCTTTCCCTCGTGTCCGACTCTGTGCCCATGGAATTCTCCAGGCCAGCATACTACAGTAGCCTTTCCCTTCTCCACTCCCTTCCTTTCCCCAGGCCTAATTCCTGCTCCTCCCCTCCAGCCCCTAAGTGTCCACGCTGTAGAAAGACAGAGAGGGAGAGGGGAGGTGGGTGGGCACTCTGGGAGCTCACAGTTGTCTTCCCTCTCGTCCTCCCCAGGGCCTCAAGCCCATGGATTTCAATGGCCTGGCTGACCCCTATGTCAAGCTGCACCTGCTGCCTGGAGCCTGCAAGGTACTGGCTGGCCTCTCCCCTCCCCTAGTCCCCCCAGCTTGTGGGTTCCCAACCTTCTGCACCTCTGTGGGTCTGGGGGACATGTACTGTGAATCCTTCATCCCCTCACCTAAGGCCAATAAACTAAAAACTAAGACTCAGAGGAACACGCTGAATCCCGTGTGGAACGAGGACCTGACGTATAGCGGGATCACGGTTGATGACATCACGCACAAGGTGCTCAGGTGAGGGGTCCATCATCCCCAGTCCCGAGCATTCAAGCTCAGCATCTCCTTGGGGACAGCTATCATTGGAACCTTCTTCGGTTGGTTGAGTCACCTCCCATTAAGCCCTCAAGATGCTCCAGAACCCCCTTCAGGGGGTGCTCCCACCCCCTTCAGGAGCAGGCCAGAATGTTTCCCTGACTTTCCTGCCACCTCCCTCCCCCAAATATCTCCTACTGCTCCTCCAAGGACTGCCCTTTCACAAGGGCTCTTCACTCCCGACCTTTGTCTGCTGTGCTTCTTCCTGCCTCCTCTCTGCTGGCCTGAACCCCACTCATCATCCAAGGCTCTGCCTCCTCTTGCAGTCTTTCCCTGGACACTGGGATGCCTTCTCAGAGTCCCTGACTCAAGTCAGACCTACGCAGCCCACTGCTGCCTGCGTCTCCCTGACATCTCTAAGGAGTGAGGTCTCAAGGGACAGGAATGGAATGAGGTTCAGGGAGGTTAAGTGACTTGCTCAAGGTCATGTGGTCACTATGTGGCAGAGCTGGGAACTGAACATCCCTACAGGACAGAGCTGCTCCAGAGCATCACAGCTGAAGGCAGGGCAGGGGGCTGCGGAGGGGGCTGGATAGAAGTAAAAGCAGAATTTTTTTTTAAGTTATTTATTTGGTTCTGTCAGGTCTCAGTTGATCTTAGTCACAGCTTGTGGGATCCAGTTCCCTGACCAGGGATGGAACCCAGGGCCCCTGCATTGGGAGCATGGAGTCTTAGCCACTGGACCACCAGAGAAGTCCCAGAGCAGTACTTATTAATTCCTGGGCTTATGAGTATCTCCCAGGCTGGCTCCTGCTCCACAGAGTAAAGGACAAGGGCTCTAGCAGGGGAGGGGTGGGCTCCTGGTCCGACTGCGCAAGGCCCCTCCAGGCCCTTCTGGCTCTGACGTCCTGGTCTCGTGACCCATATTCACCAGTGCACAGCCTCTGCACGTTCAGTTGGATCCTGTCCCCGGGCCCTGAATGGAGGCAGCTATGTGTGTGTAGGGGGGGAGGGGACAGGTTCCCAAAATTTGTGAGGGTTTCCTCAGCAAGCTGAGCAGGTCCTGATGGGCAGGGAAAGCGAGGGGCTGAGGCACAGGCACATCACAGCATCCTCCTCAAGCTCCAGGCCCGGTGCTGGAGACAGTTGTTTTACAAGTGAGGGGTTTGGTAACTCAGACAGTAAAGGATCTGCCTGTAATGCAGGAGACCCAGGTTCAACCCTTAGGTTGGCAAGATCCCCCGGAGGAGGAAATGGCAACCCCCTCCAGTGTTCTTGCCTGGGAAATCCCATGGACGGAGGAGCCTGGAGGGCTACAGTCCATGGGGTCGCAAAGAGTAGGACACGACTGAGCAATTAACAACAGAGTACTGAGGGCAAAGCTGGGACCAGTCTTGGGTGCTCAGAATTCAGGTGGGGACCTTTCTCCCACTTTGGAATGGGGCTCAGGTACCCCAGGGGGCCTTGACCCTGCAGTTCCCCACCAGGATCTCCGTCTGTGATGAAGACAAGCTGAGCCACAACGAGTTCATTGGGGAGATCCGAGTACCCCTCCGCCGCCTCAAGCCTTCACAGAAGAAGCATTTTAATATCTGCCTCGAGCGCCAGGTCCCGGTCTGTGTGGGGTGGTGGGGTACCACGGCAAGGGGGCCCAGGGGAGACCAGGTTTCCAGAACTTTCTCTCCACCCCCTCAGCTGGCTTCACCCTCTTCCATGTCTGCGGCGCTGAGGGGCATCTCCTGTTACCTGAAGGAGGTGAGCCACCCGTGGGGGCTGCTTCTGGTGGGAGGTGGTGGGAGTGCCGCTGACCCCCGTGTCTGCCTGCAGCTGGAGCAGGCGGAGCAGGGGCCGGGGCTGCTGGAGGAGCGTGGGCGCATCCTGCTGAGCCTCAGCTACAGCTCTCGGCGCCGTGGGCTGCTGGTGGGCATCGTGCGCTGTGCCCACCTGGCTGCCATGGACGTCAACGGCTACTCCGACCCCTATGTCAAGACGTGAGCCTCTGCCCTGTCCTGAGGCCTGTCCTCCCCTCCCCAGGGACCTGCCCCCAGCCCCATCCTCCTCTGGGGTCTGGCCTGTCCCTGACCTACTTGCCCCCCACCCCCGACTCCCATTCTCCCCCGCTCCTTGGCAGGTACCTGAGGCCGGATGTGGATAAGAAATCCAAGCATAAAACATGCGTGAAGAAGAAGACTCTCAACCCAGAATTTAATGAGGTGAATGGGACTGAGACCAGAAATTGAGTGGGAGGGGTTGGGGTTGGGGGCAGGCAGCGCCTCATGGAAGGTGTGGCCTGCCTTGTCCCAGGAGTTCTTCTATGATATGGAGCTCTCCACTCTGGCCACTAAGACTCTGGAAGTCACAGTCTGGGACTATGACATCGGCAAATCCAACGACTTCATCGGTGAGGGAGGAGCCTGCCCGGTGGTGCCCTGCGGAGGGCAGCCTGGCAGCCAGCCGGGCCCTGATCTTGCCTGCCTCTGCTGCTCCCCAGGTGGCGTGTCCTTGGGGCCAGGCGCCCGGGGAGAGGCCCGGAGGCACTGGAGCGACTGTCTGCAGCAGCCAGATGCAGCCCTGGAACGCTGGCACGCTCTGACCAGCCAGCTGCCCCCCGCGGCCGGGGCTCTGCCCTCAGCCTGAGTGGCACAGTGGCCCCTTGGGGCCGGGTCCAGTACCCAACCTTCGCACGAGTGTGTTGCACGTTTACACGGGGTGGAGGCCCCGCCCCGCACTACCTGTCTTATTTCGTGAGAGTCTCCGTGAGTGTGGGTCTGTCTTCTTGTGAGGGACTGTGGAGATCTATATTCACATATGCAAACTTCCTTCTGCCTGACTCGCTACAACCTGCAAATATGCAAACCACCCATCCTGAGCACACCTGCGGGTGGTCCCACAGAGCCCAGGGCCCCGGCTGCCACTTCTCTCTCCTGCCTCTCCGGGCTGCCCGTTCCCCTCCCCTGCAGGAGGAGGTCGGATTAGGCGGGGTTTGGAGGAGAACGTTTCCAAAAAAAAAAAAAAAGGACAAAAAACAAAGAGCCACTTCTTTAATACACAATCTTCATTTAAAAAACACCACACACACACACACACACACACACACACACACACACACACACACACAACACCTAGCCCTGTACAGCTGCCCTTTTAAGCGGGGGGCCACTGCAGGGTCTCTGCCTCTCTGAGAGGTGACGGATGGCCCTGGCCACTCCTTTAAATAACTGTCCTCTGGATCAGGCTGGGATGTGAGGGCAGGACTCCTGCCCTCCCTGGAGAGGGCCCACCTTCTGGGGGACATTCGTGCATGTTTACGCCTTTTCTGATTGTGTCCGTGGCCGCAGCATGGCAACTGGGCATCAATAAACTTCTCTGCGGAAGCTGGGGGCTCATGTGTGCTGGCACCGAGGGGGCTGGGCAGGGGGCTGGGCAGAGGGGCTCACTCCGGGATGTCGATCACCAGGTCATCATCCCCGTCCAGGGCGTCGTCCCCGCTGCCCGCGTCGCTGAACATCTGCCGGGGAACGGCACTCAGGATCGTAGGGGGGGGCATCTTGGGTGGGGGTAGGGGGGCCAAGGCTGCCCCCACCCCAGCCCCAGAGCCCCGGCCTGGGAAGGTCAGCGGCCCTCCCACAGGGCAGTCGGGGGGTCCCACCGCCATCTGCAGCAGGGGGAGAAACACAGGGAGGGCTTATCAGGGAGGCACTGGGAGCTCCAGGAGGCTGGCACTGCCCCTTAAGACAGTTCTAAGGGCCAGGGAAGGGGGGCAAAAGCTCATTCAAGGGGCAGTGGACACACCAGGCCAGCCAAGGCTGGAGTCAGGGAACCTGCCCCACCTCAGCCCTTTCAGAGCCTCAAATCAGCAAGTGCCTGGGGGTGAGGGGTGGTGATGGAGGCGGTGATGAGGGTGGTGGTGGAGGGGGTCTCACAGGAAACCAGGAAGGAAAGGCTGGGCCTGGCCCTGGCCAGTAAGGCACCGTGGCTGCCCCTGTGGTAGCGGTCAGAGCGTCAGGAGCCTGCCCGCCCGCCTCTGGGCACCTGGTTTATTGCTGGACTCCACTGGCCTCCTCTCTCTCCTCCTCTTGAGGGGCTCACTGGTGCAGTGCAGGGTGTCCAAGGTCTTCACCCCCCCGCCAATGTGAGGCTTCTACCTCTTATGTCTGGGACGGGCCCCTCTTTGGGATCCCCGCAGCCACTGGCCTGGGCCAGGCCCTCCTCTCAGCTCACCTGGGCTATGGGACCAGCCTCCTAACTGGAATCCCTGCCTTCAGCCTCTCCCAGATCCAGCTCCTCCTCCGCACTGCAGCCAGAGTGAGCTCTCTAAAACACAGACCTGAGCGTGTCACTCCCCCACTCGAGGACCTCGGGGGACAGGCAGTGCCTAAGAATAGGCTGGTCCCTCCACCTGGAGCGCCCTTTTCTATGGGTCAGAAGTCTGGCTTTGTGCTGAGGCTGGGAAGTGGCCTCTGTCCAGCTCAACCCTCCAGCTGCCCCCTCGCCCCACGTCCTTCTGAATTCTCCCCAGAGCTCTGGGGGCCTCAGGCTCTGCCCGTGGGCACAAGCTGAACACCTACTACGTGCCAGGTGACTTCTGCTAATGACCTCTGACCATTCTGACCACCCTGGAAGGGAGGAGAGGTCATCGGCCAGAGGAACAGAGGCTTGGAGTAGAGGTCTGAAGGTACAGGCCTCCCGGGTTCCCACTGGGCAGTGTCCAGTCTGGCCCCAGGGTAGGGGCGGGGCAGTGGTCTTCATGGTGGCCCTTCGGATTGCTTTAACTCATTCAGGCCCCAGGGACCTACTCTCTGCTTCTCAAGGCATCCCCCACTCCACTCACTGCTGTTCCTGGGGTGGCATGGAGGGCCAGAGGGGATTTGTAACTCAGGAGACAGGAGTCTGCCAGGACTGATGACAGGCAGGAGGCCAGCTCTGCACAGTGGCCTCCCACAAAGTACCAGGCACCCATGTGCACACACGGGACCACATGCACCCCCGCAACTGAAAAGGCCTGTGGCATAGCTGTCCCCTCCTCTGGTCACAGCCTCTTGAGTCCCTACCCAAGTCCCCTCTGCTTGGATTCACTCCATGGCCTCCTCAGCGTGACCCACAGCAGCAAATGTTTATTTGTGGCCTGCCAGGGGCCAGGCACTGGGCTAAGTGTCTTCTCTCTGTTGACTCATTTTATCCTCACAGGGACCCCACTGAACAGAGAAGCAAGTGGAGGTTCCCAGAGTCAAACAATCCACCCAAGTCTCACAGCGCATGTGTGGATGAGGCTCAGGCTCCTGACTGACCTGCTTCAGTCTTCACAGCGTTCCCTCTCCTCCTCAGACCTGCCCCTCCTATCTCCTCACACCACACACCCAGAAGCTTCAGTGACCCCTCACTCTCCTTGCAGAACATCCAGCTATCTACGACCCACCCCACCCTATCTTTTTTCCAATGTTCTTCCCCCTCACCACTCATGGTTCAGCTCAAACAACACTTTGACCATACTCCTGCCTTCTTTTCACCATTGCCTCAGCCTGAATACCCAAATCTCACTCACCCTGGACTCAGATGTTACCTGTTCTTTGAGGCCTTCCCTGATATACCCTCTCCCCGACGTACAGTGATCCATCTGGGCCCCTCTGCCCTGCATGTCTAGAACGTAGCTTCCTGACACACCTCTGCTTTAGGACCCAGAATCTCAGAGCCTCGAACTGCCAAGCCTGCACCACCCCTCCACCCTCTGCTCCAGGTTTCAGCGGCCCGAGCCCTCTCCACCAGCCGCCCCACACACAAGAAGCAAAAACCCTGCTGAGGAGAGTAAAACAATCTGGGCAGTCACTCGTTCTCTAGGCTCAAAGGCCACGGTCATACAGAAGTAAGTGACAGGGCTGGGGTTCAAACTCCAGAACCCACGCTCCTGACTACCACAAGCATGGCTCCCATTTCACTTCTGGCTCCAGAGTCTCGAGGCTACAGTCTACCCAAAGGAGAGCCATCACACCAGTCCCTATATCACTTTGGTTCAGAGCTGGAAGGGCACTGTGCCTTCCGGGTCCTCATCTCTCCTGGCACTTAAGGTGCCACCCTCTTCTCTCCATCTACCTCCCTGCCCCTGACTTCCAAATATGCACCCCATGTGGCCCAGGCTCACACTACCCAGTTGTCTTGTCCACATTTCCAGACAGCATCTCAACATGTCCAAAGCCAAACTCACCTTCCCTCCCAAACCTGCTCCTCCCACAGTCCTCCCTGACTCAGAAGGGCCACTCCACTTCTTCAGCTGCTCAGGCCAACCACCTGGAGTCACCATCCACGCCCCTCTCTCTCACAGCCCACACGGGTCTTCCCAGGGCTCGTTCTCTGAAAGAGACCCATCATCGACTTCTACACTTCCCCATGCTGCTTCAATGACTGCAGCAGCCTCCTCACTGGTCTCCCCACTTTCATCCTGACCTTGCCCCTAACCCCTATTCACAGCAGTGTCAAGCAATGCTCTTAACATGTCAGTCAGATCAGACCCCACTAGCCCCACCTTCTCCCGTGGCTCCCAGTTCACTCACAGGACAAGCCCAAACCATTACAGCGCCTCTGAGGCCCTCCACGCCCTTGGCTCTCAGGTGCTCTCTCACTTGCACTCTGGTCACCCTTTCTCACTTTGCTCTGACCACACTGGCTTCCTTCCTAAATGAAACACTTGCCAAAGGGCTGCTGCTCATTCCCTTTTAAATCTCTGACCACCCAACTGTAAGATGGATTCTTTACCTGAATCCATTTTTCTACATTGTGACCTATTTATCTTGCTTATTTTCCGCCTATCCCTTCAAGAACGTGGGCTCTGAGAAGGTAGGAATTTTTGTTGTGTTCACTACTCTATCTGCAGCACCTAGAATAATGCTTGGTACACAGGAGGCGCTCCACAATTCTTGATGATTACATGTGGTCTGATCACTCCCTTCATACACACACAATCTGAGACCTAGAGGGTCAAGGTCACGTGGTTTTTAAGTGGTGCAACCTTGACTTCATTCTAGATTCGGCGGCTCCCTGGAATCACAGAACACCTGTGAAAAGGAGCTTGGCCCCCAGCAGTCTTCATTCTGCATCCCCTGAGGCTGGGCTTGACCTGACTGGTGTTGCAGGAGCCAGGACTTTTGGGACCCACCCCTCAGCACCCAGCCTTGGGCTGGGCCCCTGGGAGCAGTCCCACGTAAGTCCTTCATGGTTCTAGGCCAGGCCTCCAGCCTAGAGCCGTCTTGAGCCTCCCTCAGATGGTTGTCCTGCCGTTCTGGCCCCTCCCTAATGTCCCCCAAACAGGGTACCTTGAGTTTCCGGGGCAGGCGGGGCCGTTTCTCCCGCTTGGGCCTCAGGGGGCTGGGCTCGGGCAGCTGCAGGGCCAGGTAGTCAGAAGGGAATGGGGGGTAGGTGGGAGAAGCCAGCTGCAGGCAGGAGTGAGGGGATGGAGATGGGAAATGGAGTGGATGGGGTGGGGGTGGAGGGAAGAAATGCAAACAGGAGGAAGAATGGAAAAACAAGAGATGGTGATGAGTGTGGCTCCTGAGAACAGACGGGAGGGGACAGCAGCAGGACTGTGTCCTGGAGTCTGCTCTCCTCAGTCATGCCTGTCCCCCATTCCTACATCATAGAGGAGCGGGCAGCCCAGACTCACACCCCTCCGAGGGACACCTGTTGGCCACCCCCAGACAGAGGTCCTTGGTGCTGGGCTGGCTTCACCCTGAGGCCTGGCCCCTCTGCCCAAATGATGCCCACCTTTTCCCAGGCATCGGACCATTTCCCACCCTTGACCCCAACTCACCGAGCTCAGGTATGGGGAGGGGGCCCTCGAGGCCTGAAGGGGAAACCCTGTTGAAGGAGGCAGGGAGAGGCTGGAGGGGGAGGGAGTGCCCCCCAGTGGAGGGCTTCTCTTCCTGGAGAAAGGACAGGGGAGGGGGTCAGAGGCAGAGAGGTGGCCTGTACCCTCCCCATCTCCCACCTCCTCGAGAGAAGAATGATGACTCGTCTCACCTCTTAGGGGCAGGTGTGTCTGACAACTTGGGTGTCCCCTCTGTCTCGCTGTTGTCTGAAGATGCAGTGGCATCAGAGTCTGTCAAGGGGAAGGGCTAGTCAGTAGGGAGGTTGCAGGGGGGGTTTCCTATCTACCCCAGAGGGGGTTCCCTATCTACCCTAGAGGGGTGTAATCTCAACTCTACAGAAGGGCTCTGGTGAACCTGAGGGGTACACAGGTGCTATTGTGGAGAGGCCCACAGCTTCCCCAGTTTCTTAAAATGCCCTTCACACCCTAATTCCTGGCTGGGCACCACCATGCTAACATATTTGTCAAGCATTTCCTATGTGCCAGGTTCTGAACAGGTGCTTGACATTTGCTGCCTCTAGTTGTCTTCAGAAGTATTACAGGAGGAAGAGGAGAGCATCACCTCTGCTTTCCAGATGCAGTCCCTGAGACTCGGAAATGAAGGTGTGGGACTGGGGCTTGTACCCAGGCCTCCGGCTCCTGACCATTTTATGCTCTTATTTGCCTCTGAGCTGTCTAGCACTTACCTCTACTCCACTCCCCACATCCAGGCTCCTGGTAATATGCACCTTAAATCTTACCTTCACCTACTGCTTCCAACTAGAGGTCAGGCCGCTACCATGTCAAAGCCACCTGCTCAGGAATCTCATCACTCCTGCCATTCTGTCCTCCCCAACCCAGCATGACCTAAAATGTAAAACTGATCACATCCTTACTGAGGTCTGCCAGCATTTGAAATGCTTCTTATTATGGCCTCAACCTACCTTTCTGGTCTCCCAACCACACTGTATTCATACATCACACCAACCTGTTTTCTCAAAGCCGAAAGTTATTCCCCAGGTTGGGTCTCTATCAAGAAGGCCCATGGTTCACTTAACAAGTAACTACTTACAGGTGAAATATACGATTCCCACTTGCTCTGCTCAGATATCCTTTAAGCAGCAGATTAAATGCAACCTGAGAAGTCTCCCAGAATCCCTCAGGCCCAGCGGATGGCTGATTCTTCCGTAACTCTCTATTCTCAATAGTCAGGGCTCTCCTTGCTGTGCCAGGCAGTGTCATATGTGGGTGTCTCCCTCACCACACTGTGGGCTTCTCTGAGATTTAAAGGTGGCTTACATCTCTAGTTCTTGCTTCTCAGATATAGCCCACTCTGACCATGAACATGCTGGGTTCCCTCATGCTGCCTATCCTGAAGTCTCCCTTGACAGGATGTTAACTGAAAGACATTCCAGGAAGGAACAGGAAAGCAATGAGAAACTAGAATAAAAGCTGAATGTTTTGCCATGAGGTACATGGGCTACCCTGAGTCTACTTCTCTGACCTCATCTACTGTTCTCCTAAAATATGTAAATGAATGGGTGCTGTATGTTTTAGCAAGATATTATTTACAAAAACAAGCAACCTGGCTGGCTGTTTGCCGATTCCTGCACTAGACCCCATGGAAACGTGATTGCATGTGACTTGGCTTATGACAAAAAGAAAAGATTGGCCACAAAGGCCAATCTTAGGGCTTTTTCTTTCTCCTTTTTTTAGTTCTACCACTTTATTGCTACAAACCCATCTCCCTCCACCCTCGTGCACACATGCTCAGTCATGTAATCCCATGGACTTCAGCCCGCCAGGCTCCTCTGTCCATGGACTTTTCCAGGCAAGAATACTGAAATGGGTTGCCATTTCCTTCTCCAAGGACTTTTTCAAACTGTGGGTATCAACCTAACAGTGGATCACAAATTTAATTTAACACTTCTGAGGAAAAAAAAAAAGTCAGTCTAAAAAGTATCAGAACTGCAGAGTGATCTTAATGTTGTTTTATTCAACTCTGTCTTATAAGTAAGGAAGCATGTGGGGGTTCGTCATGACGTAAAATATATTACTAATTGTCAACAGTGCTCAAAAAGTTTGAGGACACTGCTTTTTAGGCTTCAGCTCTTCTGCTCTTCAAACAACCTGGTACAGTCTTACCTCAGAGAATCTGCATTTGTGACTCCCTCTGCTAGGAAATCTCTCACTCATCTTCACAAGATAGGTTTCTTCCTATCTAGGTCCCAGTGCAAACATTACTTCCTGAAAAGACCCTCTTTTGAAATGTTTCCTGCCATCTGCTTTTGTATGCTCTATAAACTACGCATGGCTTTTACATTTTAACTTGTTGGTCAGGAAAAAGACATATCAAAAGAAAGATATCTCATGATGTGAAAATTTTATGAAATTCAAATTTCAGTGCTTATAAATAAAGTTTTATTGAAACACAGCCATGTTCACTTATTTATACAATACCTATAGCTGTTTCCGAACTACCACCGCAGAGCTGAGTAGGTTCAATAAAAGTGGTATGTTCTGCAAAGCCTAAATATTTATTACTTGGCCCTTCACAGAAAAAGCTTATCAACCCCGGCTCTATTCCAATGACTACACTTAACCCTGATTTTATTCTCTTCCAATCTAAAATTCTAATTTGCTTCTTTGCTTACTTATCCCTGGCAACTAGAATACAAACTCCAAGAGGTGTCGTCTATCTTGGTTACCACTGCATCCCGTGTGCAAAATTCAGTGTCTGAAACACAGCAGATACTCAGTAATACTTCAGTGAAAGAACAGCAGGGGAGGAGGGCCAGCAACTAGGCTGCCCTGGCCCCCAAGGCCTAAAGGGAGGGCCCGGGAACTTGCTGGAGTGCCAGGAGCATGTCCTCCACCAATTTTTCATGACCTTGCTCACCAGAAGAGTCTTCATCCACGTTCTCGTACTGGAGAAGTCGGTCTAGGAGGAAACTGAGGGAAGAGACCAGGAGAACAAGAGTGGTTATTCCCATCTCTGCAATGTCCTCTGGGCCCTCGCTTCATCTAGCCGGCCTCATGCATTTGTGGCCCATTCCAGGATGGGGTCCGAATGCAGATCCACAGGAGCCACACCACCCTCTGGCTTCCCTCCTCCCATCAACGTGTCTCACCTCTTGTCCCGGGACACCTTCAGCAATTTCCTCTGCGCCTTCCTCAGTTCCTCCTGGAAGCACTCGTGTTCCTGTACCACGGGCAAGACGGACGCTGAGCCAACCGCAGTCGTAAATTGGGCCTGGAAGCCGACCACGACTCACGCTGCTCCCTTTACACATAGGTAAACTGACGACCTACCGGCGCCAGGCCTCACTCCCCACCACCTTCCCACCCCGCACTCACGTAGATGAGGAATTTGAGTTTTCGCTTCAGATTTCGGTATTTCTTCTTTGTAGTCCACTTCACCGTCCGCCGGTCCGTTCATGACCGGCTCCGGGAGAAGCGCCTCAGCTGTAGTCCGCAGTGCCGCTACACCGAGCCGGTTCAGCCCGGCTCTCCCACCTCAACTTCCGGGGAATCGGCGGGGCTGGGTCCGCTGGCACTACAACTCCCGGCGTGCCCCGCGCTCAGGGATCTTAACCACACGACCTGCTCTCCGGAACAATACCGGGAAAGGAAAGTTGCTTCCAGGGGATTCGCGAAAGATGGCGCCGAAGCGAAGCGTGATGTCACAAAGATGGAGGACACTGGAGGGCGCCCTTAACTGATTCGAAATGTGCTTAGCGATTTGAAGTCACAAGAAGACATTCCCCCCTGAGATTCCTAGTTTTCAGGCGAGGACGCCCTTTTCCGTCTGTCTTTCAAAGTCACAGAGGCCTAGTTGCCCGCGACCACGAACGGAGGCAGCGTCGCGGTTTGATTACGTTACACTTAAAGGTGTAGCCGGCTCCGAATCGGTTTCTAACGAGAACCTTAAAAAGCGATTCCTTCTAAGAAAAGGAAAGAGCCACGAGACCCTCCAACTGCCCGGCAAAAACAAGTTTTGTCTGGCAAATTCGGTCCAAGCGCGCGACCGACACGCAACGGTCTCCTGCCTCACGGCGTCACGGCACTGCGCGTGCGCAACCTCCTGTCAAACGCTTGGACGGAGGCCGGGAAGAAAAAAGGCGGGAGCCGCCCAATATCAGGTGGAGCAATATGGCGCGGGAGAATGAGATGCAGGGTTCACCCGTAGCTTCTTCCAAGGCCCACCCGGACCTCAGGTGCACCGGAGGTTGGAGTTGGGGTTGGAAAGGGCAGGGGCGGGACAAGGACTCCGTCTTGACACGTGTTTCCGCAGCACGCTTACGCACTCCATCGTGCGGCGGCGATTCTTGGTTCATGCGGGCCGCGACCACCTGGAACCTGAGGAGAAGCAGGCGCTGAAGCGGCTGGTGGAGGAGGAGCTGCTGAAGATGCAGGTGTGGGAGTGACCCTGGGCCACCGCGGGCGGGGGTGGTGGCCAAGGAGGAGGGGCCTAAGAGGGGTGCGGCAGAACTCTTCCTGGTATAGGTTTGGCTCTCTTGACGCACACACAGGTGGATGAAGCGAGTGCGAAGGAAGAGAGGCTCCACGTTGGCAAAAAGGCGAAGAGGTCTCCCACCCCTTGCCGTGACCCAGAGAGAAAAAGGTTCCGTTTCAATTCAGAGTCAGGTTAGTGCCTTCTGCATAGTTGGTTCATTAAAAAAAGTTTTTATTGGACATGTTATGTTTCCCGCGTAGCTCAGTCAGTAAAGAATGCGCCTGTAATGCTGGAGACCTGGTCCAATTCCTAGGTCGGAAAGAACCCTTGGAGAAGGAAAATGGCAACCCACTCCAGTATTCTTGCTTGGAAAATCCCATGGACAGAGGAGCCTAGCAGGCTACAGTCCATAGGTCGCCAAGAGTTGGACATGACTTGGTGCTATGTTTTTTACGTCCCAAGAACTTAGATGAGGGCGCATGGCCCAAGAGTCAAGAACCAGAAACACGGTAAACTGAGAGCTTTTCCCTACTATCCTTCCTTCCATCCATCAAAGCAGAATTCGAGGCAACCTGTCCCAAGTGGAGGGGGAAGGGACAGGGGGAACCCGTCCCCAACCTTCTCTTTTCTCCACTTTGCAGAGCCCAGCTCTGCAGCCTCCAGTCCAGACCGCCTCAACCCCTCAGCCAAGAATGGGATGGCAGCATATGTCACTCCAACCGAGGATGAGAGTCCAAATCAAACCTCAAAGAAAGCAACTTGAGAGCAGTAATGAGGAGAACAGCAGAGGGACC